>NW_023596746.1:28446926-28509133 GCF_011947565.3 Pollicipes pollicipes | reverse complement strand
TCGCCGTCAGTTGGGTGGGCCATTGACACCCACCCCACTCAATACCCAATGTGGCCCCCCAACGAGGAGGTTGCCCCCAGCCTCATCGCGTTAAGTACAAAAAGGCTAATGAAAATGAAAGCTCAAAATTACATGAATTATCAAGAAGTTTTCTGTTATTTGTTCCACAGCTGATGTGATCAAAGAAAAGATGTCTGATTTCATATCCTGTGTAGTGCAGCTCACTTGACTAATCACAATTCTAGAGTTCCTCGTTCGTACCGTGTTTACTTGAGTATGTTCTGTTTTCCTGCATGATGCATAGTTTTGATTACACGGTTAAAATGTATCGCTGACTTTGCTCTTCATCTGTGGCATTGTTTGCATATTTTAGTCTGAATCGACTTTAATCGATGTTTAAAGTTTTGCAGACCACAGCAAGATGCGTTATTCTTCTCTGCGTATCGGAAGATGAAAACGAACTGGTCTAGCATTATGACCCAAACACGGTGCCAAATTATAAATCGTTAACGTTCAGAAGAAAGGTACTGGGTTGTGTAGCTTTAGTTTAAGCGCTGCATCTGGTAGACCAGAGGTTCGGGGTTCGATTCCCCGCGGTGCCCGCCCCTCTTGCCAGGGTAAGAGGCAGGCGACGCCACACAGTCTGAGCAGCTGAGTGCCTCGCAAAGCCAAGAGATCTCAGGGGGTCAAATTGACCCCCACCACCCGAGCGAAGGGTATCTAGCCGGTCACCCGGGAGCGTGTTAACAGTCGCGCACATCAGCTTGCGCTCTTTGTTCCCACAACGTTTAAAACGTCTGAAGAAACCTAAATCGACCCTACGTCGATTACCGGAACCTGGTTCCTACCATCGACGCCAAGCAAAATGATAATGGTGCCCAACGCCGACATCTTTCGCCGAGACCGAGCGAGGAAACAGATAAGGGCAGGGATGTAATTTCCCATCCGGTTGGGGGGGGGGGGGACTCACACTCATTAACGATTAGAGAACGTGGGTCAAATCCGGAGGGAAACCTCCTGTTTAGTGTCTTCGGGACCAGCTTTGCCCCGCTCCGACCCCAAGCCTATTTACGAAATCGGATTCCTGTGGTGGAAGTTTGACCACCGTGACACGCGGTAGATTCGCCACCAGATTACCCCAGCGTCAGGTCTGGAGCTCAGCGTCCATTTCCCACGGAGGGATAAGGTCGTGGTCAGCGATTTAAAAGATCGGGTCACTGAGTCAATGAGGGACCCTGTGTCATTCTGGGGACCACAGTACCTAACGAGGGTCCTGTATGGGCAAAGGGCCGAATCGGTCATGGGCAGTTTTCGAGGGGTCCGCAGACGGGCCATAAGTGCCCCTCGTAACTGGCGATCACGTGCCGGATTAGATGGCACAAACGGCTGACTGCAAGTCGCGTTTAAGACCCAAGCCCGCAGGGCCGGACCCTCAAGTAAGGGTCAGAGGGCCTCTGCACCGACAGAGCATTTTGGGACAGTCAAAACCACCTGCGTCTGAGCCTGCGGGCCTATTTCGCAACCAGGGACAAGGTTGGGGCCCGCGATTGGCATTGGTAAATGCAAAATGGGCTAAACAACCCTGAAATAATTATGGCTCCTACGTCGGCCAGGGGCCCACAGTGTCTAACGGAGAGTCCTAAGTCAGCAAGGGGCCCAGAATCGGCCAGGGAAACACCTGCTGGGCAGGGACAGGAACGGGACCCAAATGCTAGACGGCCCCTGGTGGTTATCGACGCCCTCTGATAATGAAAGTAGATATGATAGTTTACGATGAGGGTCCCCATTGAGACAATGGAAGGTCCAATGGCAGTCAGAAACCCCAATACAGAACAGGGAGTTCTCCACACCATTCCGGTCAAGGCCTCATTATGCTGAACTGGAATCTGCCAATTATTGGACACCTGCAGCGATAGGGGCTATTTTAGTGTCAATGAAGTCCCTCGCGTCTATCCAAGGTCAAATACCCGGATCAGGGGCTCCAGCGTCAGGCAGAAGTCCAATGTATAACTGATCCGCTTCAGGGCTTCCGCATCGACCTGGAGACCCCCTCCCCCCCGCGTCGCCAGTGCCCCTAGTGCTCTACCCACTGGGCCCATGTCCGCATAAGGTAATGGGTTTTCTAGGATGGATCAAAACTAGGCCGAAAATGAAAAAGACCAACACAGACGAGTACGTCCATCCTTGTTACGAATCAACACCTGAAACACAAAACATGAACAAGTTTGTTCGTTCGAGTTTGAGTTAGTAATCTGAGGAGCCAGAACACCAATGGCCGGGTCACAGTTACCAGCAAACCGAGCGGTGTCGGGCGCTGCACCAGCATCAGACGGGCAGCGAACGCATGGTGCGGTCGCTGCCCGTTAACAGCCGTCGTTAAACAGTGCTTCCAAAGGTCTCTCAAAATAAAGAAGTGGTGTTCAAAAATTACGCTCGGGGCGTACTTTACCTTAATATTTTGGGTCTGTCTTCTGAATAAATTAACACCGACAGCAACGCAGATGTGGAGATTCCACATTTACTTGTCTAGTTCCAATATACAATTCCAGCACTCGTTCGTGACACTGTGAATGGTAATGCGTTCATATTAGTTGAAAAAAGTGTACAGGTGAAACATACTCACAGATTATTTTCTCAACCACAAACTTATATTCTAAATGGTTCAACAGTACTTCTGTCAGAAACTATAATGTTCTCACCCGCCCGCTGGTCACCGCCTAACATCAGCCCCGGGGCCGACGCCGCGCAGCCTACGGGCGTCTGCAATGTCCGGCATTAGGGTTTGGCTCTCAGGTTGGCGACCGTGCGTGACCAAAAGAGTGTTAGCTTATTCTTCGACTTCTCAATTCTAAATAAGGGTTGAGCCTTCTCAGACGAACACGGACTGACATTTCAAAACAAATATATGACTTCATTTCAATATACAATGTACGCTCACTATCATCAACGGTCACAATGTCTCCGTTCAACCCAGAAAAAATTATGGCACAGCGACTGATGCTATCGCTTAGAGTCCCTTGAACCATTGTACAATGAATAGGGCCTGCGTTTCATTCCATGCAATTATTTAGCACTTGGCTTCGACAGTTTGTTGACTTTGACATACACACAATATGGTATTTTTTGGCGCCTCCTGCCTTCTGTTTCAGTATAAAGATAAATATTGAAATACAACAATGCAAATGGTGCCGCTCGAAATCAAGCGGGCCATATCTGGTGGTGCTTTGGGTAGGTGGCCGTTCACCAGGAGAGGGCCTTTTGTCATTCCTGAGGCTCTCTGCGTTTGCCTGGATGAGTTTATTAGGTGTCGAGTATGGGTACATAGACATACTTGCATGTTCACTGAACAGCCGGTTCAACTAGCGACGCTTTTAGAATCAACCTGCGTTGCTAGTGGCATTGACATTGTGGGCGTTTCATTTGCCACACATTTGAACTGAAGCGGGTTGGGGTCACTTCCACTTCAGAGGCACAAGGGCTTGAAACAGCGTCACCCAGGAGCAGAGTAGCTCTGCAATGGTTTTTCAATCAAACGAACGGGGAAATATATTCTCAACAGGAGTGCAGCTGTCTCGCCGTATTTGGGGAAAGATTCAAGGCCACTTTTGGAGATGACGCACGGAGGAGTGCTTACCTTTTGTGTTATGTTGACTGAAATGACGATGTTTTATGAATTAAATTTTGGTGCGTCGTAAACCAATGCGTACACAGGTTGTGATAGCGACATTTTATGCTGACAATCTATTCTTGTGAATACATCAACAAATTTAACACAATCACATGAGTACATGGTGGTAAATTATGCACATATTTCGTTTTTTGATATGAAAGAAAGAGATACAACTTCACTCCTTCAGCTTTACTAACAAGTGCGTTTATAAGAAATGGAAGCAAACTGCTAGGCTTCCATATATGATTGCTGTGGCTACGCGCATGAGCTTTTAAAACATGCAGTTATTGTAGGTTGTATATATATATATATATATATATATATATATATATATATATATATATATATACATCTACAAAAATGTCTGTACGTGTGTGTGTGTGCGTGTGTGTGTGTGTGTGTGTGTGTGTGTGTGTGTGTGTGTGTGTGTGTGTGTGTGTGTGTGTGTGTGTGTGTGTGTGTGTGTGTGTGTGTGTGTGTGTGTGTGTGTGTGTGTGTGTGTGTGTGTGTGTGTGTGTGATGTGTGTATAATGGATGCCCAGAACATTTGTGAACAAAATCCGGGTTTCCCGTACCTGTCCCTTGTGGCGACTTCCAGGGCTCTAGTCACTCGATAATTTTGGTAATTCTATTTCCGTGTTTGCGCACAGTTCTGTATACATGTAACAGAGAGATAGCTTTGAGCCGAAGGGGTTCGGCAAGATCATGCCGCCACACGTTAGGTATGTTCTCTCTTCAGTGGTTACTTATTGCGAATTCATGAAGTTCTTGTTTGTCAACCAGAAGCGCAACTCCGTAAACCTGTCGTAAAAATAAAAACGCATCTGCATGGAATCACAGAGGTGTGATCTCCGATTTCATTGAAGGGAGGGCTGTGGCTCTCCCAACTTTGAGATCAATGTAAACGCCTGCCTCCTATCCCACTCATGGCGGTGTGGGTGGCTCGAGTCGCTTGGGCACTTGCCTTTTGCTTCTTGATGGGATGGCCTGCAGCTGTTGGCAATGGCCTCTCGTGATGAGTGTAGGTCAGAGGATCGCGTAAATTGTGCCGAGTATGGCAGAAAGTTAAACGTTCACCACAAAATCCTGCTGTTCACATGTAATTTCACAATGAGATGAGATCGGTGTTCGCACAACAAGCATTGTGTAGCTAGAGGTCTGATCACAGAAATTCTTGCAACGAAAATGTTCCAGCTAGATTTTTGAAAATCGGCTAAAGCAGGGGAACCCGTTTTTTGGCGTAATGTTGGCATTGGTGTGAGCATTTTCTCCGCTCAGCCCCTCTCCCCTCCACCTAACGCGCACTTGTGATGCGAAACTACACCTTATGGAATCTGTGTCGCCGGGTTTTTCCTGCGACAGTGCAATGCGAATAAAATGAAATATTCCCCATTCCATCAGGGGAGGCGGGGGGGGGGGGGGGGGGGGTGGAGGAAGGGGCATATTTCTGCGACGTCATTTCGGTGCTTTGGGGCCCAATTCCCAGGATAAGAACAAGCCCAATTTATCCACCAATCTAACCTATTTCCCTGCCTAAGCGGGAGTGGGGGAGCTAGCTGACTACAAAGTCGGGCTTGCGCCGGAGCCTCTCCAGCACTACACATTAAACTACACCCCTGATTTCGATCAACATGAAAAGCATCATATCTGCTAATTGCGAAAAGACCGCAGATTATGATTCCAAACTGGGCCCATATCTCGGCCACCTGCGCCGCATCGGCACGAAATCATCACCGTTTCATGGATGCCATCGCGTTGGTATTGGCAGGATGTGGATGTTATCCTACGACCGGTCACGCGCGCCGAGCGAAAACAACAGATCAAACCTGCCCTGCTCGGGTTGGGGCGTTTCCATTGACTGCACGGGT
Organism: Pollicipes pollicipes; assembly: GCF_011947565.3. Lineage (NCBI taxonomy): Eukaryota > Metazoa > Arthropoda > Thecostraca > Pollicipedomorpha > Pollicipedidae > Pollicipes > Pollicipes pollicipes. The sequence continues at coordinate 28,503,595 of NW_023596746.1, read as the reverse complement.
GTCGATTTGTATTTTCGGTGAGGGCCGTGCCCCCCCCCCATGTTCAGTCCTCCCCCCCCCCAGTGCTAGCTTGCCCCGCTCCCAATGTTTTTGACTGGATGCCACAAAATGCGTATGTAAAAGATGACTATCACGCAAAGATTGCCTTTTCTGATCTTACTCCGTAGTGGCGTCGATATGGAGCATGCAGCAGACAACTTGATCCCCGCAATCTCCAATTATTTCCTCAAGTGTTGCGTGACTTTAGGAAATGGGGGTTAAACCCTGTTATGCTATTAAGCCCCGTTATTAAACCTTGTTTTTCTGTGAAACATAATCCCAGATGTTTATTCCCGCAGCCTAAGCATCAAACCGACGCACATGATTCACTGATCTCATGAAGACTTATGTGCCAAGCGTTGTTTTGTCTGCTTCTCATGGAAAGCTATGAGCCTCGCATTGCTTTACCTGAAACCTAACTTTCTTTACTGCATGGCCTCATCAGAAAGGAAAATCGGGTGACAGAACGTTGTTTTTGGAGCGCCATTGCTACTTTAGAGCATAGGATCAGCCATGCAATAGGATATGTAAAAGACATAACAGAAAATTAGAATTTTGCCGGACAAGTTATGAAGGATTACTTGATGAAATTAAGATAATGCATGCAGTCCGAACCACCGTCCCATCATTGAAATCAAGGTTTAAGGGACATGTTCTGCCGCAGGCCCTTATCAAAATAGCACGAAAGGACCTTTACTGTGCCATGCAATCAGTAGTGAAGGCAGGGGGGGGGGGGCGCAGGGGGCACATGCTCTTCCCCCTTCGGACCTCTCGGGACCAATGATTAAGTGCCCGAAAGGCCTGCCGAAGGTCGCATCCGGGGGTCCCGGTCCGCAGGGTCGGGTGATCCAATGCCAACCAGAGGGTCATGTGCACTGATCAGGGGCCCCTTTGTCAACAAGGGCCTATATGTCGGTTAGACACCAACAGCAACGCACAGTTGGCTCTCTGGCGGCATGGGCCTGAGGGAGCATTTCCCAAGGAGGAAGAAAGCCTGGACCAACAATTTGCATTGGCCGGGGTCGCAGCGTCTGTAAGGCCCGTAAGTGCCTAACGGGTTGCCCTGTGCCCTGTGTTGGCAGGAGCCCCGAGTCAGCCAGAGGCAGTGTTCGAGGAGGCCAGAAGAGCCTGGAGGGCCCACCGGGTTCGACGGTCAGGAGCCCGATGGGAGGGTCTAAGTTCACGACGGGCCGGTCGGAGTCTTGTTCAGGGGCCCCAGCCTGCGGAGACGGGCCCTCAAACAGCAGTCAGAGGGCCCTTTGCACCCGATTGGGGAACCCCTAAGTCGATATGGACCCATATGTCGGTCAGGCACAGTTAGTGCCGTGCAGTCGGCTCCGTGTCGTTACGGGCCTGATGGCCCACTTCCGAGTCAGCAACGAAGCCGGGGCCAGATTTACGCTGATCGGGGCTCCTGTATCTGTCAGGGGTCCACAGCGCCTAACAGTGTTGGTTAGTGGCAGCTAGCCTGCTACGGACGTTGTGCTGGAGGGCTCCTCGGGACCAAAGATCAAGGGCCCGATTGGATTTATGTCCGGCCCCCATCCAAGGTGTCGTGACCTGAAATGTCGGTCGGAGGGCTTTTGTTAGGGCTATTTTATTAGGGTTCCCTATCCCTTACACATGGGGGCCTCAACACGGAGCCAGACAGTCGGCTCCACGTCCGTCTGAGCCTTTGAGACCCATCCCTCAAACAGGAACGGGACAGGGCCCTTGATTTGCAACGTTCGGGGTCCTTGGCACAGTGAAGGGCCTCTGTTAGGGGTCAGGGGTCTCCTCTAGGGTGTCCTAGGATCCTAGGGTGTCCTAGGGTGACCTTCTGTCAGTGGTCACAGTGCCGAACAGGAGTCTTGCGGTGACAAGTGGCCCTGAGTTGGCCAGGAGCGGTGTTTGGGAGGGCCCGAAAAGGGACCGAGGGGTCTCTCGAGACTTAAAGCCAGGGGCCCCGATTGGAAGGCTGAAGGGCTTGAAGAGCTGTTTGTAGGTCACATTGAGGATCCCCTACCGTAGGGTCGTGATCTCAAATGTCCGTCAGAGGACCTCTTGCATCGATTGGGCTCCGAAGACAGAGCGTTTCTGTTCTTCGGTCATAGATCACCAACACCGAACAGTTGGCTACGTGACGGTCAGCTGTGGTGGCCCATTCCCAAAGCGGGGACAAGGTTGGACTCGCCATTTACATCGGTCGGGCTCCTGCAACAAGGCGGGATTTCTGTACCGTTCAGGGGCCCACAGTGCCTGACAGGCTATTCTGTGTCAGCAAAGGGCCTCGAATTGGTTGAGGAAAGATTTGCTCAACCGGGACGAGGATGACTCCTCGAATGACAGAGGGCCTCGTGCGTTGGTCGGGGTCATTTGGCAATGAAAGAAAACATGGTGAATTGCGATTAGTGCCCACATTGAGGTATTGGAAGGATCCGTGTGAGTCATGGATCTCACTACCAAACAGTTGGCCCTCCAACCCAGTGCCCGCATAGGCCCATTAAGCCGAACTGGAGTGTATGTGCCAATCATTTGACTACCCGCGGCGATCGTTGACGTTGTTGTGTTAACAAGGATTCTTGCATCGATCCGGGGCCAGCTGTGCGGGTCAGAAAGCCTCCCGCATTAAGGAGGGGACTAATAGGATGTGACGTATCCCTCCAAGGGTACTCGGATTGGCCAGAGGATCCAGCCCCGAGTCGCCTGAATGATAGCCCGCAAACAACCCGCGGTGGAACAGAATGACCCTTCAGTCTTTTGAACAATAATGTGTTCCGTCATGTTATTCTCAAAGGGGTCCTTTTCCGAGAAAGAAATAAGTGATTTCCCTATTCTTAAAAAGTGGGTCGAAATGAAATAAAAAACGCACAAGGCCACTCCAAGTTTGCCTGAGAACGTTCATTCTTCTGTCGAATCGACAAGTGAAACAAATCACATCAAAAGTTTGAGCCTGCGCGCTTGCAATCTTTGGAGCAAGGTCAGCGATGTATTGGGTTGGATTTCCGTAAAATTGAAATGCACTGGTCACTGCAACTAATGCCAGGCGGCGGGCGCCGAATGCGCAAGAACGATCGCCTTAAAATAATGATTCTGGATGTCTCTCAAAATAATTTCATGCTGCTCAAAGATTAGGCCGACGGCATCTTTTGAACAACTTTAAGACTGTACTCGGAACAGATTAACAGCTACAGCAACACGAGAAAGATATTCTCCCTTTACTCTCCCAGTTTTATCACCAGATTCCAGCAGCACTTCGCGGCGCCGTACAGGCCAATCCGTTCTTATCAACGATCTAAAAATCGCATAGCTGAAATGTACGCCCAGGCTACCTTCTAACCGAACGATTTGATGTCCTAAAGCGTTCAACGATACTTCCTTCAGAGGCGTCATCATTTGCGTCCACCTTTTGGCCACGTCCTAATATTAGCCATGGGACCGACGCAGCGCTGACTGGAGACTGCAACGCCAGGGGCCGAGATTTTGTTGCAAGATATGCGAGCGTGCATGTTCAAAACTTCGGTACATCAGCTGCATCACTAATCGATTTTAACTGAATGTTAAACATTTCCATACAAAAATGGCTCAGTCGATAAATTGCTGACCCATTTTGATCTGCAATCTACGATCGCATATTTCTTGATACCTCTGTGTAATTCAGATAAGATTCTGACAAAGTTTCTGAGCTCTGTCGACTTAAAAAGAGTTCACTAAACCGCACTGCAGATGAGCGCCGCTGATTTATTTATTTTTTCGCTTTACGCATGATTTTTCAAAGTTGATTTACTATCAACTCTAGGCAAAGCTGATCTCACGGCTGCTGTTGGTTTCCATTCCAGGTATAGAAGGAAAACATGACAAATATCAAAGAAAAACATGCCCTCATTAACAAATGAGCCATATCAGACGATTTTGTATTGGGGTGACCTTTAAGCATCAGAGAACCCTTTGCCATTCCTGTGCCTCTGCTGTCAAGGCTCTGGCTGCGCGCCTGCATGCAATTACAGGACTCTCGGTGCGATCAGCCCTACCCTGTCAAGTCGACGGCCAAGTGGGCCTGTTCGGCGAGCCATATACGAACGCTTGTTTTGCAAGGTGGACCCTCCACCAAGCGTTTCGCCACATCACGAGCGTGGTCAGCATAACTTCAGCTGACCTCAGCTCCACCAAATTTGGGCTTCGGCAACGACGATCGGTGCGCCTTCGCGGCAATAGCTTTTTGGCAGTCATTTTGCGCGTTGTAGCCAACGGGCTGGTAGAAAGGCAATGCCTGCTAACCGCCACATTCCTATCTTTTTCCAATGATGTCGCCTGTGACATAAAATCAGCCATGAACAGTTGAACTCGGATAGATGTATGCCACCATTAAAAACAACATTGGTATTGTTTTACACGTCTTTGCACCCACACTTGCCCTTCACTTTTGCCGGCAAAAAGACAGGAAAGCTTGAGTTTCATCTTTAGCCATGTGGTCATTGCATTTTGAAATAGTCACTTGCATTCTATTACGATTTCCAGGGAATTCATAGATTTGGTTTTAGATGAAACTTTTCGACTGCAAAGGAAAAGTGCATCGCGGTGCGCAATATAATTGATGATGCCCAATCTTATGCATTTAAGTGAAACTATTTTGTAGGCTGGTCTGTTGCTCTTTCTGATGTAGGAAGAGCTAGTCCACGTGAAATTAAAATGCATTACGAGGATATGGCATACATATTTTTCATGGGCATTTACGCACGCCTTAAAGAACAAAAATTTAGCGCTCGCACGGATGGACGTTTGATTGCGACACGCTCGGTAGGGGAGGGGTAAATTTTACCCCTGAGACAAAAAACGAGAGCACCGGAAACACTAAATTCATAAAGTACAGAGGCCTGTGTATGAACTCAATCGTGTCAAATTTTGAAAAAGACTAAGTCAGAATGCCTGTTGACCTTTGGGTCAGATAAGGTAAAATTCCTGCAATCGCGACCACCGTAGTCATGACAACCACCGTGTGCATCCCCTCCTGGCGTGAACAGAAAAAAAACGTTGGTGATTGGCCAAGTGGACAAGGGCCTGCACCGAGAAACGCGTCGATTGAAGTTTGAGCCAGTGCCTCACATGGATCATGTGATACTTTCATTTCCTAAGCCGATGCGCGCCTCGGAACGAGCCACTGGGGTAAACGCCAATGGGAGTGAGTAAAGCCATACTATTACGTTTTATTGAATTCGCGAAATAATAGCTTCGTTCTCACGAGATTCTTGGCTATGCAGTGTCTCAAGCTTTGGAAGCATTCATTGCAAAAACGTTTAAACACATTACTGCGTTACAAGCATTACAAATGACAAACGTTAAAAAAGCAAGGCAAAGTAAGTTTGTTTATTTCACAGTAGTGAGCATGCAGTCAACTGAGATTTCTCCCGCGTGTCTGGCTGCTTCAAATCGAAATTCTGAGGTATTGAGAAGCAGTTGGAGAAATGTGGCGTTGCTGCTCAAATCAGATGCGTTTGATGTAACATTGAATGGAAAATAAAAGCGTGGGATGCTCCATTAAGCCTTAAGCTTTAGCACCACTTTGAACGATTCCACAAGAATTGTCTTCGTTGATAGTCGTAGCCTGACTTTCACCTTCTCTAGGCCAGCGATCTGAGCATGCAATTTAACTCTCCATACCTAACGATCTGTTATTGCATTGTCCACAGCTATGCGAAGCTTGGCGCGGTGTAGCGGCGCCAAAACTTCGTCTCTAATATGGCCGCGTGTTTACTTGTCTATGGAAACGTACGTCATCGCATATAGCTGTGCACCTGCGACGATAGAACATTTACGCCACATCGGTCAGAAATTACTCTGGGAAACCTTCAGAAGGGGAGGCGTCAAATTGATCCCCGACTCGAGCGCGCATTAGAAATAATTAGGCACAATAATTAGGCAATAACTAGGCGATAAGAGTCCTATTAATAGTACAGGAATTTCCTGCAAGACAGTTACAGCGAACTCCCTTGTTATTTTTGCAGCATATTTCCTTAGGTACCAAATGAAAGCAGTTTGCTTTCAGCGTAAATCTCATACATGTATTGGACAATGTCACTCTTGATGCCATGGCAAAATGTGGGGCCGAAAATGTGATCGGGTGCCAAATTGAGGCCAGAATTCTTCGCGCAGCACTCGCATGTCACATAAAATCTTAACTTTAATAAATTGCACTATTGTGCAAAGGAACGGGGGAGCACTGTGACCCAATTCAAGGAGAAAAAAGAAATTGGAGTAGGGTGTGCAATTTGGCTCGGTGGCTTGGCCCTCAAACCCGGTAGCCAGATCCGTTCATGTAGTTGGATGTTTGCCTCCCACAGAGACGTAAGTTTCTCGTATATAGCGTGGGACCTTCCAACATAAAAACCCCTCCTCCCCTTGTAACAAAAAATCATGGTTGATCTCACCCACTACGAAATACAAATCAAAGCAGCTGAGCAAATCAACCTTTTTTGCAGATTTACTTTTTCATGGCTAACCTGATCTCAGTCCACCAACCAAAATGCGTGCCCCCTCCCATGACCGCAACGACGTCACATGACCATAGACGAGCGCCCTCGGCGCCTTAAGGTGGCCTATAAACTTGCCTTTACTTGCCCATCAGGAGCGACGCGTGCGTCCCGTACCAGCTCCCTGCATACACCTGTACATGACTACTATGCTGCTTAGATTTAATGACGTTATAAACTGTACACATTACAACCATGTCCTGCCTTTCATAAAAATGGGCTAGATCCGGTGAAAAGAAAGAGAGGAATATGTAGGTTGCCAGGCCTTCGGTTCGCCCCTCCCCCCTCCCAATAATTCTTAAAAATTGACATCACTGCGAAGTAGTGTCAGCCTCAACAACCGAGGGGATCGAGACGCGAAATCAGCCGCATAGTTTTGGTAAGTGCACCGTTTACAGATCAGCGCTCTGTCTCTATACAGTCGGACCCGTAGGGGCGCTAGGATATGAACGGAGTCCGACCAGTGTCAGCTGTTTTAGAAACCGAACACCAGTACATCATGATGCATTTTAAAACGAGGATAGTTGGGACAAAAAAATGCACAGGAGTAAGTTCGAGCTCACTGGCACCATCATTCACCTAACATGTTTGCGTGTTCTCAATCATCTGGTCGCGCTGGCCAACATGTCAGCCGTCACCGATTCCGTAACTTGGCCTATTGACTTTGCCATGCCTCGCCGGAGTTCCAGACCTAAAATCAGCCGATTTTATATGCATTTTTCACCGTTTTCGTGTTCAGGCAATGTAGTGTGGAGATGTCCTATCAGGAAACCTCTGTCTGCTAAACTCTTGCGGAAAAAAAGTGTCATACTAGGCCAGATCGATCTTATACGGCTTTCCAAACATCACTGACTTTATTACGTCGGGTTTCGTTTTATCTACGTAATGACAATTGATTGTTGTCATTTCTGCAGGGATGTTGCCACCAGGGCGCAAGAGATACAGCCACCCCCTTCCCATTTGACAATGGTGGGGCAGCGTATTTTGTTGTCCCCGGGGGAATTAACGATGCCCCGCCATGTCGAGAGGAGGTCACAGGTCATCGAGACGGACTGCTCCATAAAACAGGGAAAAGGCTCAAGGCATACGCCAAGCAATACGTATAATGCGTCAAATGCAGGATGCCCATTGATCGGGCCAAGGCCTATTGGTCGACGGGAGGCCCCAGTGGATTCAAAGAGGCCCATCAGATGCATAAAATGTGTCATGAAAAACGCCAGCCAAGGAGGAGACTAGAATAAGAGAAAACAGATGCCCCGCTTAGCCTCGAGGTTTTATCGAATAAATGTACAGATCTAAAAGATACAAAAGAATGGAAAAATTTGAGAAAAATGGTAGATTTTGACTGGGATAGGAGGCCACTGGATCTGCCTTCCCCTTGGAAAAAGTCGTTGGCAGCGCCCCTTCATGTCTGGATTATCTCGTTCGTTCATGGCGCACAAGGCGTCTTCTGGTAGAATACTCTACTTCTTTGCATAATAACAACTTCATGCAACCCAAGTCAACCACGACTATGCATGACATGCCCCGAATTCCTCTAAGCCTGTGAGGAGAGTTGGGTGAGCTGCATCATGCCCAAGAAATAATGGAGTGCAGTTCTTTGCGACGGTTGGATGTTTTAAGTCGCTCAGCTGAAACACAACAGGGCCCAGTGGTAACAAAGTGTCTTTTCTGTCCCCGACGCAATTTGGAACAGCCTAAATCCCCTCGTAGAGCCAACACTATCAGAAATCGTTTACGTGCATCGGCTTTCCTTGCACGAAACTGCAATGCGTCAAACATCGGACGCATTTTTTTCGGGAGTTTGATTTGCACCAAAGTGTCATTTGCTGGCCATGCCAAAAGTCCCGGTGGTTAGGACGTAGGTCTTACTGCACGAGTGGCCAGCGTAGCGGGCTTGAGGCTAATCCAAATAAGGCTAAATGCTAAAGGCTAAATGAGACTAATGAGCACATTGGTTCGGTTCAAAGCTGAGGCGTCGCAAGTACGGACAAAGGCGAATGCATGCTTGGCCAGTGGTCGTATTACGACCATAAATGGCATGTAATAGTCCTCATGCACTATTCCACGACATACTGGGGCACAATCAGTGGTGAAGAGCGAGCTTTTGCAGCGCTTAGTCCACCGATGAAAACACTATTCCTCGCTTTGTTCCCATGTTGCACACTCTTTTTCATGTTACAATCTACGTTATCTCACGGTGAGGATTATTGTGTTGTTTGTTATCACAGCTCAGCACAGCACAGCACAGCACAGCACAGCTGTCTATGACGCCAGTGTCTGAAATTAAATTTAATAGCTATTCTTATCTACCAAATCCATGTTTCTGCCCTTGGCAGTCCGTGCTTAGGAAACCTTTACTCCCCAATTATTAACCCCCAAACAGAGATCCAACACTAAATAACCCATTTCATGACCTGGGTTACACGGATGGCGAGTTATGTTAGGTTTTAAGCAGGACAAGGTTTTGTCGCCGAATGCGTTCGTCCTAACAATTGTTTTCCCTTAGCCTTTTGTTATTTACGGACTTAAGCACGATGAGCGTTTGTCCTCTACAAACGCTGGCCCGGAAACCCGGCACATGACCCCGCCCCATCACTTGAACAAACCAGCCGGTGTTGTGTGCCGGCTCCAAGAATGTCAAACATGTGTATCCTGTGCCAGAACGGGTGTCGCGCGGGTTGTACCGCGAGCTGCAGACTCGGCTGCCGCTGTTTCAGTCTGGCGCAGGCCGGGCGCAAACAGGAGCAGCCCTCCCACCCGTGGCCCCGCCGTCCGTGCCCATACCGGGCTCCTGGCAAGCCACACCGATGCCTCTTGGATCGGAGCCAGCACCTGGGCGGCGCCCGGCGTTCGGTGCTGCCATCTGTCGGCGGTGGCGGCGGATGGCGCCGGCGCCGGCGACGGCGACGGCGGCGGCGGCGGCGTCGAGGGTGGCAGCAGCAAACTGTATTTTTACCCATGATCCCATTGGATGGCGGCGCCGCCATCGTTGCCATTAAATGCGTGAGGCGTGGGCGTGCGGAGGCGTTGGCGACGCGCGGTGCGGATATCGACCTAATGTGTAGAGAGACCAGAGAATGTCAGTTGCCAGGGCGTGATGCCGCCTGAGATGCGACTGGCTGCGAGGCTGGAGGTGCGTGTCCACCTGGGACACCCGCTGTGCGCGCCTCTGTGCGGCGACTGGCGTCTTTGGCGTACAGCCAGCCCATCCGTGGCCCAGAAGACGGCCTGAAATATCCGCGCGCTCTTGGGCCGCGTCCGCTCGAGCGGCGGAACCAGCGTCACCTCAGCAAATTTCAGACAGAGACCGCAGAGGGAGACAGACGGAGGCCGTGCCAGGCTCGTTCCTCATGCAGCTAACAGGGTTTTACGTCCCGTCGCATGGACTTCCCACTAAGCCCCCGCATCCCTACCTTTGATCCCCTTCGTCCCTAACGCTGAATGCAAAGCTGGCAAAATCCGCAGTGAAATTCGGTATTGGGGCCGTGTAAGGATTGACTGCATAGTCCAGCAACACCCCATGTTGCTTGTTCCTTCTCTACGGCTAATAAAAGCGCATGCCTGGTTTGTGGTGCAGACGACAGGTGATTCTTGCTTGCTCGGTATCGGGGCCACGGGCCGCTCCAGCTGCGTCCTGGAGTCAGGTCATGCCCTTAATTGCTGCAGTTTCCCACCATTAAGTTATTTTGTATGCACAGATGCGGTGCAGTGTTGCAGGAGGACGCCGACGTATGACCTGGTCTCTGAGACCGATCCCTGCCCGTGCAGTAGGGCCCGACGTCGCACGCTATGCTGGCATGTACATGCATTGCGCACCGTTACACTTGCGGGCCGCCCCACTTAACGGGCCGACTATCAAGGGTCCACATGTGGACGCCCCGACCCCGGCCCAAAAGCGCACGGTCGATTGTGCTGTTCTGTACAAACAGCCGTTCGCTTTGTTCACTACGAGGCCATGAGTGCTTGCTGCATGTATCACTGCTACCCCGATGCGTAGGCATGTTACAGCCAAGGAGTCAGCGGAAGGAAGATAGCGCTAGCTGAGCAGGCAATGCCATCAGTGGCTGTGTGCATTGGCATGACGAACACTGGGGTCGTTGAGGTCTGGACCCCAGTGCCTTTCGAGCAGATTGGGGTATTTTTGCGTTTTGACCCTATAAAGGGCACAACACGGAATGAGCCCCAAAGACAGTAAATGCGTGATGACGTCTTTGTGTGTTTGGACATAAGCTGACGTTTCCCTTATGTTTCAACTTTTTCACAAGAGGCATTTTATTTTTTGTGGATGCATCAAATTTGAACGGCTGCATTGAGTTTCCGGTCTGTCACGATGACTCCTGTCGGGCAGTAAAAGGTGGCAATACTACACTGTACTATTTGTCATATACACTGTCTACTATGCACGCTACGTATTTTGTATACTATCTTTTATATACACCACGTGTTTATGTGCTAGAGACTGTAAGACTGTCTACTATATATACTGTGCAATATACTATCTGCTGTACTATCGCCGACCCCTGGAGTCATCGTTCTGTGCGGACGCAGAGTCATGATACCATACGATACATGGACGCTGTATGCCTCACTTTTATTGGATTGTCACCAGCGCCGTCCACTCTAGTGACAACTTACTGCTATGCAATTTGCTTGTCCGTGCATAAACGAACAGAGTTCGCAGCACTAGCTTATTACGCTCTTATCTGAACAGTGCAGCCCATGAACATGAAAAAACATTTGACGTGTTGTTTTGCTCTACCTTCCAGATCGTTTTCAGGAAACCTCTGTTAGTCTCATGGAAGTTGTCGTTAGTATGGCTTGTAGGTGCATAGTATCTAAGGGCCTAATGTAACTTAGGGCCACTGTAACTTGTCCACTATTCTAAACAGACTCGAGCCTCAGTTACTCCGTACTGTAACTTTGGGCCATTTAAAACTCGGTACATCTAGAGCAATTAGACGCGCTGATGGAGGCTATGACAGTGTAATTTAGCACCCCAGTCTTTGTTCTTTTTATAAGTGCCACTTGGCAAATAGTTCTGCATCATGCCATGCAACGCTCTGCTATCATATGCATTGTTTGAACCCTGCATGCTTGATACACGGGCTTACAACACGGCAGCACGGCTGGAGGGCACAAAATATACGGACGAACAGCAGCCTCTCAAACGGAAAATTGCTAGATGACTGAAAAAACCAAGAGGTGTCCGTAGAAAGTTGCGTCGTAGTTTCGTGGGTCATGTCGTATTTTCCTTGCTTAGGGTATTCTCTTGTGCGGCTGTGACGATACTGCTGTAGGGGCACTGGCGCTTTTATGGCAGCGAAAAAGGATATAATAAGCTTGATTTTTACCGGAGTAATCCGCATGAAACCGATGCTTGGCAAAGCAGTTGTTAAGTAAGCCAACATACAGGTTATGTTCTTGCAGTAGCCAGCAGCTTCTTGAATTAAGCTACGTGCACTTAATGCAAGTAGATTTATTCCTCAAGGCAACTGGCCGAAATAGAGCTGAAGTGTGGAAGAAGAAATTGAGCTAACGAGCGTTAATTTTGTTCAGCGGATTTCGCAGCGCAATCAGACACGTTTGATACCGCACGTGTCAAAGTTTTATCGTTTTGGTGGCAGACTCCCCTTCGGTAATTTGTACAAATGCAGCGACCTCTGCTGGTGTCATGGGCCTTGCAAGAGGCAGGTATCATGCTGTGGCACTTTCATTATGGAACAGCGCAAAGGCGTAGTTCCACAACAAAGTGGGAAGGGCTGATCAATGAAAACAATGCTCCTCAGCCCCAAAATATTCTACCAAACGGGCTTCTACCTGGATTCGGCTCACAAAGCTGTGGTAGCTGGAGCACAAATTGATGAGGAGGGGAGGGTTGAAGCGCCCCCCCCCCCCCTCCCCCCAACTGAATAAGAAACTACAGCACCCCTAGCACAACAGAATTGTGTGGCCACAGGACAACAACAAGGGGTAACGCCATTAAGCAAATACATTAGTTGCACACTCCTTACAAAAACGGCTCCGGTCGATGACCAATCACTGAGCTGTAAAATGCGTAGGTCTTTGCTCCGACAGGATGCATTTTTTCGGCTTTGTGATTCGGAGCACTTGTTGACCCAGACCGATTAGCCTTTAGCGGTTAAACAGGATATCGCTGGGCTTCTCTGACAGCCCACAGTTCTTTTCTCGTGGTTCTAGCTTGCTTTGTGGCTTACATGTAAGGAGATCTGCACCACGCCTTGCATATCTAGCATGTACTGCGTCTACTCGCGTGGGCGAGTAGAAATACTACTGTACACGAAGTCGAACTGTTCCGATCTTATCTGAAATCTATCCGAAATGTAAACACGCGTGCATTTACATTTCAGATCGGTTTCTGAATTTTTATAATTCAAAAATTAAATGTTGTACATTTTTCCGTATTTCTTTATTTCAATCACCACATCACGAAGTTTTTCATCACGTTCTCCCCATCAGCGTTGAAACCTTTTGTTTAACAAGAATAATTCACTTTCATTCGCCTGCCGATAAGCTATTTGGCGACCAAACTGAACTTGTAACCAACCGCATACGAAATTATAACACCACACTTCTATCAAAACGCGTTATTGGAAACGCGCCAACTCGGCAGAAAACCGATAAGGTCTTGCCGCACGAGACAAACATCTGTGTCCGAACGCAGCGCGAACTCCTCGCCGCCAGTATAGCGGCGAATGCGTTAAACCGTTCAAACTGATCAGCCAGCCGTCATACTTAAAGTGAAAATTCACGTTAACAGATTTGGCCTATCTTGTGCTTGCAATGCAATAACAGGCTGGCGGTGTGACTGCCACACCGTATGACGTACTTGACTAGGTGGCGTTCCGCAGCAGGTTCTGGGCGAGCCACGTGCACTTTCTGGTCTCATGTGCAGTGCAGTCCCGCTAATTCCTTGCGCAATACTTGAGATGCCACCCAGAGGCTCTCTTTTACCCAACATGCCCGCTCTGACCGATATACTCTGAGACAGCGGGAACTGTCCATCGTTCGCAGTTCATATCTTAGCTCCGCGTTCAGTGCCTCCTCCCCTCCGCTCTCCAGCTCCCTGCTGTGGCGGTGGGCGGGGTCCCCGGCACGAGCCAGGCGGCGGCGGCCGGCGCGGCCGGTGCCGTCCCCAGCCGGCCGACCCGCTTGGCTGGTGAGTCAGCGGCGTCCTGGACCGGGCGGCGCGGGCCAGGCCGGCCGCCGGCCGCGCCAGCCGACCGGCCCGTCACCTTGACCAAATTTGGCCGCCGCCGCCCGACCGGCCGGCAAAAACGCTCCTTCCCGGCCTCGGTGCCCGCGTACCGCATTCTTCCGAGGCAGGGGTCAGCGCTGGGTCGAGGCGGGGTGAGAGGTGACGGTGACGCCGCGACCAGAGGTGGCGGGTCGACTGTCGCGGCGCACGGGTCAGCAGACGGCCCGACCCGCACGCAGTGGAAGAGCAAAGCCTCGCGACCAGCTTATGCCTTCAAATAGTCCGCAGGAGGCATGCTGCAGTCTGTCACTTGCGTCTAGCCCACGCCACGCGCCGGTAAAACTGCAAAGGAAACGCAGTGTCATGCAACATTCGCCCTGTCATAGCAACTTCCTGCTGCAGAGTGAGAGACGACGGTGTGGCACCGACCGCCAGGGCCGGGTGGCTGGCCGGCCGGAACAGGCTTCTGTCGGCCCCAGCAGCACCCCTCACATGGCCACGTCGTCGAGCCAGCGCCAAATTAGGCGTCTGGATAGTCAGGTCCATGCTCCGGAACTGATTCTCCCCTGGATCTCTGGTGACCCTACCTGGTGACCCTATGACGCGGTTCAGCGGCGGTGGTCTGTGATTGACCCTAGAGCAAAGGCATCGCTCATTCGGGCAGTCCTTTCTACTGATGATGCCCCAGAATCCAATCTTTTTTCAAGATAAACGATCGCCAGTCATTGGTGTTCATGGGGTGGAGGGTGATCTGCCCACTTAGAATCTGGGTGAGGGACGCAGGCAATTAAGACAATGTGGTTGATTGCCGAAAACGGTTTTATCTCATCAGTTAGCCATTTATCTTCCTCTTTTTCAGCCATTAGATGGTTTCATCGGACGCCATCTCCTTCCCTTTCATGCCGATGCAGGTGGCCACAACAGCCGAACGTAATGCTTGGCAGCCCACAGAGACAGCTACTTTGTGACGTGTTGAGCGGCAGTGTAGGTAGCAGTGAAGTTCGCACAGCCGATTTCCGCTTTGATGTGAAGCGTTCTGTCGCCGTGGCGGACGTTTCACCTGTTTGGTTTGGTATTTGAAGCTATAAGCCAAGGTTCCGGTTTTGTGTACAGAGTATGCACAATTTCACTAGCTCCAGCAACAGCCCACGCAGAAAGATGCAGCATGGGCTACATAGCACTTGTACACATGAGAATAACCTCGAAAATGTGTGTTTGGGGACACTGGGTTAAAACCATAAAGTGTTACTTGACGGCTTCAGAATTGCTATAACCGACGATTACACCCGCTAATATGCGTTGCGTGAGTACTTCATGTATATGGTAGCCAAGATGGGCCCAAAAGGCAGCCGTGCTCTTCGCCCTTGACTGCTGCCGCGTCTTCAGTAAGTAATTGAGCTCGGTGTCCGGGCGCGGGGCCTGGCTGCGGCGGCGGCCCGAGGTCACTCGCCGAGGGCGGTAACGTCCCCGCGGGAGCCGCAGCAGGCGCACCATCCCACCCCCTGACCCCAGCGCGACCCGCCGGCGACCTTGCGTCGCCGAGCCCAGCTGATCGGCACACGGCGCACGTCCGCAGCGGGCGGCACTGGGTCAAGGCCGCGGCGGCCGGTGGCCCGCGCCGCCCTGCGCCGCCCCGAAGCGTCCCAGACCGGCGTCAGCGGGCTGGCACCGGCCACCGGCCCGGCTGTGACAGCCCGGGTCAGGCCTCGCCACCCGGAGAAAGGCGCCTGATCCGAGCTCCGCAGAAGATCGGAGAATGGCGAGGTCAGCACTGCACAACACGCCAGGGGATCAGAGGCACACGAGGCTTATGCAAAAAGCAAAGTCGTGTTGGGTTTCGTGGCAGCATTGGACAATTTGGCCTCGCTGACCGACCTGGCAATTCAAACGTCGAGGTCGTTTCATATCCGCTGATGGCTGATCGGGTTGAAACCATAACATAGATTTGTAGATAGGCACGGCCAATTGAAATAAGTTTGCTTATTTCATGGAGATCATTTTCACGAGCGAATGCGCACCAACCAGTTAGTTATCTTAGACCAATGGACGGAGTCTCAACAACCTGCCCGGATGGAGTCCAGTGCAGGAGTCAGACGTTAACAGTAAGGTCACATTAGAATCGTGTTCTTTCACGTGATAGATATCGCACCACTTTATCTAACCGCACCACCGCGTTTCCCCTTCGTCCTTGCTTCCTCGAGCTTCCCCCCGCTGCTGCCCGCGCTCAGATCAAAACAAACATAACATCGGCTGCTTCTTACATCGAGCGCTTTACACGGTTTTATGTTCAGAGCACATGACAATAGAAACCTGTTGCGTGCTTCCTGATCCCATCACCAAAAAGTAGCAGATCCAGTTCATCAGATTGTTTTGTCCTACGACCTTCACACCAGACAGCGCTGCGACGGATTTGGCGTGCCGAACAGTGATCCAGCATGGTCCTATGAGTCAGGTTGGCTCATTCTGACCAGTTACCAAGCTCTCTTCGTCAGTCGGCCAAAAATCCAACACGGCCTTGTGAGCCAAGTTGGTCACGTTTGGTCACCAGCAGACCTTTTTCGATTGTCTGGCCAGTCACCGGCAGACTTTTTCGATTGTTTAGCCGGTCACCAGCATACTTTTTTGATTGTTTGGCCAGTCACCAGCAGACCTTTTTCGATTGTTTGACCAGTCACCAGCAGGCCTTTTTCGATTGTTTGGCCAGTCACGAGCAGTCTTTTTTCGATCGCTGGGCTCGCAGTCACCACAAGGATCTTACCCGCCCCCGCCACACCGCGAGGTCAGCATCATTCCACGTTGCCATCATGCGCACTGCGCCACCGCTCCCGCTCCCAGACTAAAATCGAATGCACATACTAAACACGTTGAAGCGATCGGGAGTGCTTCACAGAGCTAAGCAGTGTGCTATGCATTAACTAAGTTTTAATTTACTTAAAGCGAGTGTCTCACCTCTTTTGCGCTCACTTTTCACTTACAGACGAGAAGCATCTGATGGGGTCGTTAACACTAGTTAGTTTTCTCGAAATCCTATTTTTTTTTCAAGTAGCCGCTCCAGCGGGAGAAATGTCATTGAGTTTGTTTCCATTTCTTTCATTTTTCTCAGTAAGCGAGCAATGCTAGATCCTTAGTGCATCAATGAGCCAACTTGCTGGAGAAATAAATGGTGCGAGAGATAAAGGCAACCTATTTAAGGAATAAGACTGACATCTATGAGGCCATTATCATGCGAATTCAACGAAACGCCGCACTGTCGCTTCGATTTATCCCCTATGACGTTTAGCACATAAACTCTTTTCGAAGGGCACTTTGGTTTTCGGAAATATGGTTCATTTGGATGTCCAGTTTGTTGTAAGGCGACGCTCACAAAGCATGCATCCATTAGTAGCATATCACGTGATTTAGTGGCGCATATGTTCCAAGTTTCAGCAATGCACGTCTTGTTAAACAGTTATGCTGCCTGCTGCTTGAGTCACAAACGTCCCTTCCACTGATGTCATCCACACCCAACCGACTCGCAAATGTTAAGTATATATACCTCCGTTATCATGGTGGTTGTGAATACCACGCAATGTAAATAAGTCTACTTGGGTCCGCTTTGTAATAAAATAGCCCCATCTCGAGCAGACCAGCTTTACTTGGCATTGAATGAAATCAACGATCTGAAGTTACACCTCAAATGGGAGTGAAAAAACAGAGCTGGAGTTGGACTCAACTTGAAAGTATCACATGAGAATATGCGCGAACCGTGCATCCTTTGACTAACATGAGGAACGGGGGAGGGAGAAAGCTCAACGGCCAAATTGGGGGACATGTTTTCTCTGCCTTCTCCATGCAAAGGGAGGCTGGATCCATGACAACCACGGAAAATTGATGGAAAATAAGTTTATCAGTTTGAAACAACCGTGGCTGAATGTTGAAATGATCTATGTGTGGCACCAAGGAACGCTGGCAGACAAACATATTTAAGATATTTGTGTTCTTTTAAGCTTAATTCAGACAATCGAGCGTAACACTACTTCTTGAGCAGCACTTAACTAAACTACATATCGGATTGAAAAACATTGCGTAAGTGTAAGATACGGCGCTGAGAAAAATTGTGTGCTCTTAAACGGTGCGTGTAATCATTATTTCAGGTTAATTGAAAACAGCAAGTTTAAGGTAATTGCGCTAGCCCGCATAACAAGAAGCGCCTTGACAAACACAAACTGCGCAGTCGTAAACGTGCACCATAATGTCGTCACCTTGCATCCATTTCAATCTTTCACAAGACCGCGATGGATTAAAACAGTCACTGTGCCGGTTATCAATATTCGAAACCTATCGCGTATCTCCATTTGCCAACGAAGCCCGAGTCTTAAACACATGGTGACGCAACCCGGGGCACTGCAAGCCCCAATAACATGTTTGTCGACAGTTGTGCACCTCGTGCACCGGCATATCTCCGGTGACCGGTCGAACCGCGTTCCACGGCGGAGACGAGTGAGGTGCTCATAATCAGGTCAGCTGGGCGACGAGCTTCGCGAACGTTCAGCTTTGGGAAATGGAGTGAGATCAAGCCCAGCGGAAAAGGGGATCCTAGAAAAACTGGCGCATGCCAATGCGCTTGTGTGGTCTTGCGCATCAAAGGGAATGTTGCATATTTGAAGATACTGGAGCAAAGATCAGATATGATGAAATGATCTCGCTTATAATAACTAGTTGGTATGTTTTTAAGCGGAAAATGCTTTTCTAGACAACACAGCCTCTCCATTTAGCAGCTGCTCTCCTCAACACGTCAGTGTTTGATAGTGTCATGAAATGCTTCTATGACTTTGGAGCTCTGCTAACCTAGCCGTGCGATATTGCGCTCCTTGTACTCGCTTGTAGTACTTCAAACTCGCCAGCAGATCGCAGCGTGATGCTGGAAGTATTTGCTGAGCCAAATATCGTTATGTGCTCGTATTTTGGCCCTTTGCGTGATGTTCTTGTGTTTTTATCCGAGAGGTTAAGAAGTTTCCTTGCATTCGAATATCCAATTATTGCACTATTCTGAACCTATTTGATTCCAAGTCGTATCCCGGTAAAACCTAGCAAACGTGTCAAACTACTTCTATTACATCGCATAAAATGTGATTCGTGATTATAACTTTCACAGCTTGTTCAGTATTGATTGAGAGCCGATTGACGCACACTGTATTCGGGAATCGTGTTCACGATTACCAGATCTGGACCACTCGACGGCAGTTTTCCTCTCGGCCTTGAAAATTGCATGGATAACGGCGTGGCGAGATTTGAACGACGTTGCTATGGCATCATGCATGCCTGCATGACCTCGAAAAGTATGCTCGAAATAGTCTGCACATCTTCGTGGCGTTTAGCTCAGAAGCCATAGGGTCTTAGGTTTTAAGAGGGGCAGGGCTGTGAACTGAACTGGGAACGGGTGTGAACCCTTCAAAATTGTTATTCCAGTTCAGAGCGCCCTACAAATGTGGGACACCTCCTTTAAACGTATGCAAGCGTATGGAATGAGAGTCAAAATGGACACTTCCGAGCGTTGGAGCATGACGCTGCACCTAAAAATGCGTCTTGAATTTCTTTATCCTATGACAGTGTACGAATAGAGTAAGGAAGAAGAATGGAACATGTTAAGCCGCCTTCTTTATTGCTTTCCGTACTTCTGGACTGCTTTTTGGTATTTCTTGTCACTTCCCAACGTTCGTTTTTGTTGACTGAAACTCAGGCGTTCTGCCAGCGCTGACAGAGAATGGGCGGTACTTGCAGTCCACCTCGCGCAACGCTATCTCAATCTGGATTGCGACAGCCTTCCCGACGACCCTTGAGTTGACGCCGGGGCCGGCGGGGGAGACGTCCAGACGGATGCGCGAGTCCACGCTCCCAACCAACCACCACCTGCACACACGCAACGACAACAATTGAATGGCCTCGGGCGCAATCGGGTCGGTCGCCGCCGCCATTGTTGAGGTGTCAGCCGGCCGTCGGAGGCGTCAGCCGCTGTCGCGGCGGTCGGCCATTGTTCCCCGCACCCAGCTGAGGCTGTCGTCACCGTGTACCGCCGGCTGGACGGGCGGTGGCGGGCGCAAACTTCGGACACGCTTGGTTTGTGCTGTGACGCAGTGCGGCGGATGGAGAGCGCAGGCATGCATGACGCGGTCTTTGAGGAGAATGGGGCGCGGCGAACATTGGAGGTGCAGGAGGGCTGCCGGTGTCTGGTATTTCGTTGCCTTGCCAGTTCTCTCTTCACTGAAAATCCACGCGCGGCAAGCTACTTTTTGGCAGTACGTCAGTCTGCACGTGTGTCAGTTAATCAATCGGGGTAAATTCACCCTCATGTCATGCTCGGCGGGGCCCTCACGGCGAAACATATGTGTCACGTGGCCACGATGTCAACGTCTTGAGCTATCACCAGTGAATGCTCTGTCCAACGTAGGACGTCGATGCATATACGACGATCCGATGCAGGTCACCTTGAAGACACAGCGCAGTCTGCTCACTCGAAATCGAAAACACCTGACGCAAACACGAACAAGTGGGCTTAGCTCAGATAGTGATTTATGACCCTTCCAGGCTTCAGTTGTGAGTATCGAGATAGGCAAGTGGGTGACGGCAAATGTGATACGTAAGCTGTCACATTTTTCAAATGGTCGGTGGCTGAGCGGCGACGCACTCCGCTCTTGGAATCTATGGTTAAAGAGACGAATGACGATTTATACTGGCTTGGCCCTGGCCTGCGCTGAAGTTATGTGGCTGCGATGGTGGGGGTACTCAGCAATGAATAAATGACTTGTTCTTGTTTTGTGAGCACAGACATCCTCGTAATGCCTCAAAATGCCAGCAACCATCTCTGTTTGTGGTTATCTGCGCATGTACGGTATGGGACTGAAAAAGCCTGTTTTTGCTTCAAAGATGTAATAAATGTTTGGACTATTGTGTTCGTCTGGTGCGCCAGTATGCATTTAGCTCTTCGGCCAGTTCCAAGACTGTTTCACATTGGCATCGGGTTTTGAACTGAAGTAGCTTTTTCCAGATTATTGTATGCAGTTTACAGTTATGCCCTTTTAAGACTAAATTCTGTCGTTTCTCAGCTAGGCGCTCGCAAACTTGTGCAGACTTTTTGCACCACCTAATTTGAGGTCACCTAGAGATACATGACGTCACAGAAATGCCACGTGAATTTAATATCCTCAACGGTCATATTGTGTTTAAGATTTTAAAAAATGTGCCCATGACTCACTTGCGCAGGGAGTATGTCAGCATGAATCGTCGCATCAAGGGGCAGCAGTTGGCTTTCCGCCGACTTGACGCGTTGAATGAAACCCTGAACACGAATCGGGTTTTGTGATGCATAATGCAGGCATTTGGACAGTTCTGCTGTATATGACGGAAATGAGGCGGGAAGCGAGCAAAATAGTAGCCAAGAACTCAAATGCAAGTTAAAGGAAACGCCATCAAGGAAAATATAAAAGAACACCATAAGAAATGAACAAAATATGCTCGCATAACGGTCGTAGGTTTTTCACGCATAAATCAACAAACCACCTCGCGAAGTACTATAAGTAAGTCAGACCATCTGCTAGCGTGGTAATTCTGAAACGATTACTCTGCCAGCGACTTGGACGTTATGCAAAACGTTTTATGACGTAATCAAACGATGACGCATTGAGGAGCATATTTGCTAAATAGTGAAATGCTGCTGTCTAGAGCAGTCTTTCGATTCATCAAGAGCCAACTGACGGCCGTTACATCTGGAAATAATGCTCACGAACGCCAGATATAAACGAATCGACAATCATATTTTTCCTGGCCTTGATCGCCACGTGGATAATGGAATGGCAGAATTTGTATGCCGTTATTATGACATTATGGATGTCTGTATGACCTTGAATAGTTTTCCCGAAAAAGTTTGCACATCTTCGCGATCGTGTACCTCAGAAACTATGCAGATTTAGGCCTTCAGAAGGACAGGGATGTGAACTGCACCAAATAATCCTCAAAATGGCTGTTTCAGTTCAAACCCACATACAGATATAGAACACTCCCTTTAAGTCTCCGATCGCCGGCAGGTACTTTTGAGTCGTGAGATGTACCAGGTGGTGTTTGCATTTCAGCCATATATGCGTCACAGCCTGAATTATCTCCTTGGATTGCTGGGATATGGTGGAGATCTTCCGATTGCGAGTCTAGCGGTCTACTTATCAATCTAGCCTGGAACTACAATAGTTCGGTATTTGTGCCAGTCATCTCAATTATTTCGGTATACAACTTTATTGGCAGAACTTGGAGCCACATTGGGCTGATGTTTACGTTTTGCTTACTGAAAGGCTTGTTGACTGATGTCATGTGTACTCCCTCCTTGGTTTTTAAACCTCTTTAGACAATACATTAGTCTCCAGAAGTAGCTCAAGCAAATGATAATATTTCCCGGAAATAGACCACCAATACTTCAGGAACATCGAAGAACTGCATATGCGACGTATCCCGCAGCTGTGGTAGGTCCTACTAAGGAGAGATAAGCTGTTACCTGTCGTTCAGGCCGGAAGAGAACAGAAATCCTCCCTGAAATAGCTTCGAGAAGCTTGTCGATTCACCCCCTTTTATGGCACGCCAAAGACTATAACTATCGCATAATCACCCAAAAGACGTTAGTCAATCATCAAATTCCTACGCGGAAGCTGGCTATTTGCTCAGCTGATGTAATTCCACCGTGGGGCTGTGGCAGGTAAATTAATCGCATGTGGCACCCAAGATATGTTGAATGTTGGTGCCACCGCAAGCAATTTCATTACTCATACCAAACAGTGTCATACTAAACGCCAAACATGTTAAACTAATGCGTTTCAAATTCATGGAATGTATTGCTAGCATTCGCTAGCGTCAGCGAATCTACTAAAAATATGTGTTCCCAACCGAACGAATCCTCCTTAAACAGGAATACGGGAGTATCAGCGCGGAATGATGATGCAGCTGAATTGTACGTAGTAAAGAAAAATAAGCGTCCTGGCAACGACGGCGCGCAGGTACTGAATGGACATTGATATTGTCACATGCACTGGCATGCACTCCATGTACTAATGCAAAACTAGCCTTAGTAGTCGGAGAGAGAGAGAGGCAATGATCCCACTTGTAATTATAGATTTAACCTTCTCAACAGCAGGCTCTCCCCTCCCCATTTCTTCTCACCTTGGCGACAGTGAAGGGCGCGTATTCCAACGACACGCATGGCGGACAAAGAACGCCGCCGCTCTCCTAGGATATATGCGACCAATCCGGTCCTCCGTGGCCCGGTATGGGGAAAAACATGCAATATTCTCAACTTTCTGACTTCCTGACACGCTGTCCTCTCGATTATGTATATGTTTTCCATGAACAACGGAGGTCCCTTTTCTCGTCGAGGACTACGGTTTAAAACCATCTTTTGAAAAATGAAAGGCTTTTGAGTGTTTACTTTCTGACCACACACATCTTTTAACAACGAATTTCGACTGGAATTGTATCACAGAGATTCAAAAACAAATGTTAAAGAGCCATACTATAGGAAACGTATTTGTATTTGGATGTACGTGGTTTACCCATTGCACGTTGATGGAACTGCATGAAAACAATATTTTCTTTGCCAGAGGTTAGAGTATGATAAAACTTCGTAAAAACATTCTAAAACATTGTTTGGAAATTGTTTCATGCACTAATATATCGTACAAACAGCCATTGTAAAAGCTGTTTTTGGCACGCGTTACCGTACCACAATGACATAAAGTATAATCCTAATTTGAGCACCGACATACCACGCTTGCTTTCCACAGTGACGGGGTAAAGACGGGGACAGGGTAATTGCTTCTCACAGTTAATGTCTGTGTTTAATATGTTTGAATGGAGAATATATATATATATATATATATATATATATATATATATATATATATGTGTGGTGTGTGTGGTGTGTGTGTGTGTGTGTGTGTGTGTGTGTGTGTGTGTGTGTGTGTGTGTGTGTGTGTGTGTGTGTGTGTGTGTGTGTGTGTGTGTGTGTGTGTGTGTGTGTGTGTGTGTGTGTGTGTGTGTGTGTGTGTGTGTGTGTGTGTGTGTGTGTGTGTGTGTGTGTGTGTGTGTGTGTGTGTGTGTGTGTGTGTGTGTGTGTGTGTGTGTGTGTGTGTGTGTGTGTGTGTGTGTGTGTGTGTGTGTGTGTGTGTGTGTGTGTGTGTGTGTGTAGGTATGTTTGTAAGTGTAGTATGTGCAAACGTTTCGCAAAATGAAAATCTTGAATCAATAGCCAATTCTGCAAAGTTGAACGCATTCGGGGTAACATTTCGCTGAGCAAAGCTTCTTTAAATGCATTTCCGACAAGAGCCATTGAATTTGTCTCAACCGTGCTTCGGTTAGGCAGTTTTAGTTGTAGATTACAGTGGCATTGCCTGTTGTAATGTTTGTGTCATGATTCCTTCCTTTAAGATTTTCACACAGATTAATTATTGCTGCATAGAGTACCACGGATAGTGTGAAGGTCAAGGCCACCTGGTCCGCCATGCCGACATGTGCTGCGGCCTTGCTACGAAATGTTCGCGGCGCGCAGCACCGGTATGCTCAGAAAAAGCTCTAACGGTGCTAAGGAGGTCACTGAGAAGACGGAGAAAACGTGGAAAAAGAGGGGTGGGAAAAAGCAGACGTCATGTTGAGACCTAGACCCAGTCAGAGAGTTGCATCATAGGATGTTTGCTCGACGACTCGTCTCATGGTACGCCCTGCTCCCCAGAAGAAGGCAAGTAAAAAGTGAATGAGTATGCAACCCTTTGTGCCGCTGACATCGGCGCGGGCAAAGGCGCCTCATGGCGGCTCAAGCTGAGCGCGGCGAAAAGGATCCCATTTGCATGAGTGCCGTGGCACGTCGTTCACGAGATGGTTTGCTGTTAATGCAAACAAGGTCAAAGACCGCGTAAAAAAAGCATTTGCATATGAAATGAACAGAAACAACCTACTCAAATCGTTGGATGGATATGCAATATAGATTCCAAATGTTGCACAATCATATATTAGTAGTTGTGGCATCTACATTGAGGCCGGTGATATCACCCTAGCACTTCGTCTTATGTGCCCACTTAGAAAAAGCCGCCTCGGAAGAAAAGCGTTGATATTGAGTTACAAAATCAACTGCAGTTACAATAGCAGTTACAAAGTCCAACTTTTCCCAATGTAAATCCAGATAAATGTAAATGTGAATTTACATAAATCTAATGTCCATGTCAATTGGTCCAATGTTGCAATGCAGATAAACCAATGGCCTTCCAGAGCACAAGCACTCCAAGATCCTTTCATTTCACACGCGCCCGGGTGGCCGGTTGGATCCCCTTCGTTCGGGTGTGGGGGGGGGGGGGGCAATTTGACCCCACTGAGATCTCAGGAACTAAGGGAGCTAGAGACACCAAATTCACAGGGTGTACTGGCCCATACAGAATTCGCTTAGGTCAAAGTTTGAGGTTCCTAGGTTATGGCCTTCGGGTCAAATAAGGTCAAACAGGGTCAACCTCCAGGTTGGTCTCCAAAGTGCCCCCAGAGCCTAGATCCTTGCTCTAAGCAAAAAGGCCACATGCTAATTTATGGTTGGTGACCTGGTTTGACCGTTTAAAGGCCATGGTGGCCAGAATCACACAAGACTGCTTTGAGTTTTGCCTTTGAATAAGCAACAAAGATTACGCCAGGAACTATGTTCCTAGAGAAATGTTGAATTCGGTCATTTCAGGTCAGTGACCTATTCTGACCTTTCAAAGGTCCAAATAGCAGGGCACAAAAATATTCCATGGACTTTCGAAAAAACCATGTACGATGCGGTTTCTGTTATCAAGAAATTCGAAATGAGCACCAGAAGCTACCTCATACAGCAAGCCCTAAAGTAATAAAACAGATTGGTCTTGACCTTGGTCCGACCTTTATACCCGACCTTAGGCCAGGTGAACATTTTCATTCAATTATCTCAGAGAGTATCTCAGAGATGTGTGGTCTCGTTCAACAATCCGTCGTTGCATCATCGTAAGCGATTCTTTAGAAATTGACCTAGCCTTATCTATGGCCTGATGTTGGCCTGCCATAGGTCAGCGACATTACAAGGTACAACTCGATTGTTAATTCCAAACGATTCACCATTAAATTGTCTATAGCTATGCAAAATTTAGCGCGGCTACGCTACGACGTTCGGAAACCATTTCGGAAAAACTTGGGGGTCAGTTCGACTTCCTACCCGAGCGCGTGTTTTAAAGCCAGACGATAGAAAAGGCGGCAATGTTTATACTTAGAGGCAGTATTCAACACTTTTCAAAACCCTGTGTGCTTCGAGCCGCCATGAATTTATTGGACAAGGCAACAGCACACACAGAGGCTAAACTCTTTTAACATCTGCTCGGGTGGGGGAGGGAGAAAATTTGCCCCAAAGGTTTTTCAGAATAGTTTCCGAACAGAAGGGCGCAGCAACGTCAAAATTGTCATAGCTGCATATATTTTAACGGTGGGTGTTTAAGTATGCAAAATTAATGTATCTTATAGAGTAACTGACCTTTAAAGGGTCAAGGTCAGGCCGTGGCGCTAGCGAAGGCCATTGCTCGGGAAATCGTTCAATCTGATACAATAACGGTGTGTTCGACGGAGGCGTACATGTTTTACATTGTTTGTTTCTCAGACGATTATACCATTTGATTTAGGGTTACGAAAAATTCAATTGGCCTTGGGTAACGTATGAAGGTCAGACTGAAGTCAAAACCAATCTCCTTTTGTACTTGGAGCCTGCTCTCTTGTGTGGCTTTTAATGTTCATTTCCTATTTCTTGATAGCAGGGATAGAACATCTTTTTGGACTTTTTCAAGGATCGTAGAGGATCACTGACCTAAAATGATCTAGATTAACCCGTTGTTTTCATAAACATACCGCCTACGACAATCCTTCACGCCCATTCATTTTCTTTTTTTATAAAGCGATCTCTTATATTTTCGATTACTATGACTCCCTAAAGGTAAAACAAGGTCACCGATCTAAGATGCACACCAGTGACCTTTTGCTTAGAACAAGGATCTTGGTCAAGGCGGTTGCATTAGGTCTGTGGGAACCTTGTACACCAATCTGGAGCTTGACTTTATTTAACCTCCTTTGGCCCAAATTTCATGGCCTAGTGACCTCCCATTTTGACAGAAGTGAGTTTACATAAACGCCAACCGAATCCGGGAATTTTGTGTATCTAACTTTGTACACTTTGGGATCTCGGGAAGTCAAATTGACTCTCTCAAGCGCGTCACATTTAACCGGCCGTCCGGGTGCGTGTTCGGAAACAAAACGTTGTAAGGCATCTCGTTGAAACGTAACTGCAGATATGATGTGGTAGTGTTTGCAGTTTTAAAAATGTCACACGATACATAAAATGATCAATTCAGTTGTGAATGATCAGCAACGCAACTGGCCATGTTTTAGCTTTGTCTGAACTCGTTTCACTCGAGCGTTCAACGTTGCACTCACCACGAAACCATGACGGCATATGATCTTGCCTTCTCACTGAATGCTAATTTTTCCCTTGCTGACTGTCTTGCAGAACACTTTTCTTTCTGCAGGTTGTCCTGAGGATCGGTGCACATTTAATCAAAATTAAGTTGATGTTTCGGGTGAGTATCTTGATTTGGTCTAGTAAGCCTCAAGGTAAGCTATCAACCTATGCGTTTATCAGACACCTAGTCTCCCCACATATTGGGTAGACTCCTTGGCGTGACTTTCCTAATGGCCTGAGTTTTGTCGGGAAGAGGGTAAGTGAATGCCCACAGCAGCCTACTCGTACTCCCGAAACCGTGTCAAGTGTGCTTCTTTGCTTGGAGAAATTGAGGCTCGCCTTTCCCACGGCATTATCCCACGGTCTTTGGAGGCAAAAAATGCACCAATTTTGGGGATGGCGGCTAATAATGAAAACAAATCAAGATCAATTAATTCTAAGTTAATAATCATACTCATTTCATGTAGGTGTTTCCTGGTAGGCAAGACTTTTTAACGGACAAAAAAGTGTAAAATGAGGGTTACGCGGAAAGCGTAAAACGTGGTTTGCTTGTTTATTGTTGCTGGACATCCACACTGTTGACAGCTATGTGGTGTTTATATATATACATATGTATATATATATATATATATATATATATATATATATATGTATGTATATATGGCAACATAGATTGGAAGAATATTTTTAGTTAACCCTCGCCCTGATTGGGAGAACTCGATGCGACACCTACCCTTAAAGTTTTTTGTTCGGATACCCCTCCGGCATTTTGTTTAATGCGCCCAAATGTTCAGTGGCCTATCAGGGATTCATTGCGCGTGTTGCGCCAACAAATACGTGTTACTGGCTTTTCTGCTTTCGGAGCAGGAGTGGTTTTTGAGGAACACTGCACGGCGACCTACGGCATGAGCGGGTGGGCAACAAGCGAAGATGCCGCGTAACGCGCGAGGCGGGCCGACATTGTCACGGTAACGTAACTATATGTAATAAATTTATGCTCCAGACAGGTAAGAATATACGCCAATGTACTCGGGATTGAAAAATGAACACGGCTGTGGCGACACATCTTAGTATCGCCACACCGACTAGCCTCGATTGTGTGACGTGCAGCTGAAAAAGTATAATTTCCTGACAAATTTGACATTTGACCTGATATAATGGAGTTAATTATGGAACTAACCACGTAAAAACTAAAAGCCATCGTGAGATCGTGGTCAGGCTAATCCACTGGTGGTTTTCAATAACCTCTATCTTTATTATTTTGGAATGATTTGGAATTATTTGGAATTATTCGGAATGCACAAATTATTTTGGAATTTTTGGAATTTTGGATTCAATAACCGCTATCTTCATTATTTTGGAAACGCCAGGGGTCGCATGCCCCACCCCCCTTTTCCTTCCGGGTTATGAAAAATGGCGAATCAGGGTGAGAGCCTTGGGGAGTAATTGAACATAAGAAGTAAACGGCGAATGAGGGCGAGTGCTAAGCAAGTGATAGATATTACTTTCAAGCAGCACTCTGGATCCATTAGGTAACTGGCCTTATTACATGAACCAGTTAAATAATTTTCACCTTAGCGGTGCCACTAAGTCTAATGTCCGGCATCAAACACGGTGTATCATGAAGCCTGCTAATCCGGAATTTGCGATCGTTTTTTAATCAAGGATATATATATATATATATATATATATATAAATTTATATAAAAGCGGGTGTATTGAGATGCCATTGAAAGCATGTAAATGGTTGCTATATAAATATCGCATTTTTATAGTATTTTTAGTTGGATAGCTCTGAGTCGTTTCAGGCCATTGGTGACCTAGCATTTAGTTCGGGCATCTCAGGCGAAGCGTCATTGACAACGCGCTTATAATGTGCTCCGGTGTTGTTACTCCTTGTTTTCGTCGGGTTTGCTCCTAAATGTGATGCTCCCTCGCAAGTGACACTCTGGTGTCATTAGGCAACTGACCTTAAGTTGACCTCTGATCACGGCTATTAGTCATTGCATTTCAGCCACACAGTTGGCCGTAATTAACAGAATATACTTTTTGCACGCTTCTACCTCGTGGTGTCGCCCTCCCTCATTTGCGTTAATACTGCCTGAAGATGGCATCATAGGTCAGTTATCTATGGTAACTACGCACTCTGACATTTGGCATCTTGCGTTATGGTGGCGTAATTTGCTGTTTTTCTCACATTTTGGTCTAAAGGCTTTGCCTGTTGGTTGCAACTGTAGGCTACATCAGAGTCCAAACAAGCCACCGCCATAGGTCACCGACTTAAACCGACATGTGCCGACTTAAGCTAAAACCCACTAGCCAAACCCACTAAAAACCCTCTAATCCTTAAGCCCGCTAACTAAAACCCACTAAGCTTTAAAACCCACTAAGCGTTAAAGCCCACTAATCATTAAACCCCACTAAGTCTTTGGGCCCCAAAACTAGGTCTTAAAGCCAACTAACTAAGCCGGCGTGTGTTTTTTACTTTTCGCTTAACGCTCTGTAGTAGCCTGATATATGGTATACATAGGTATAACCTTGTATCTCTTTCAGGGGCCCTAGCTCACCGAACATGGCGCTGCCTCACCTCCTAAAAAAAACACGTCAACCTCATTGGCAAAAGCGATGGAGGGAGGTGTCTGGCATTACTCCTGCCTCCCTTCCCCTCGCTCCGTCTCCCTTCCACCTGTGGGTCTCGCTGCCCCAATGCTTTTTATTAAGTGCCATCTCTGATAGTATACTGCATCTTAACCCCTTTGATGTGCTGCGCTTTCTCACCTGTACAATACGCGTGTGTGCCAATGTGCCAGGATTATCAGGGCATAATAACAGCTGTTGACCTAAATTTTAATTGAAACACGACTCGCAAACAGATTGAAAAAAAATATTTTCCGCGTGATAAGGCGCAATGTCGAAAATTTTTCGTAAGTTTAAATTCAAGGTCAGGTTAAGTTAGGTCAGGTCGAACCCGACAAAAAGCCCTCCGGAATGCACTCTTCCCCTTCAAGCATCCCCAAGATCCCCTTCCCAATGCAACACCCACTACCCGATCATCGTGGCCGCGCCCGCCCGGCACGCGCATGCCCGGAGGCAACCGGCACCGGGTATGGTCAAGTAATGCTATCCGCGCGCGCAGGCGCAGTGCGGTACATTCCGTTGTCGGTGGCCGCGGCGCTCGGGGCGCCCACCAGTCGAACTCGCACTTGGCTGCGTCCCGGACTCGTCCAGCTGCAGGTACGAAAATACGCCGGCGCGCTCCGCGCCGACCGGGCGAGATCCGCGCCGCGGAGGTGTGCTGTGCAGTGAGTGCGCGTGCAGTGTCTGGCTACGGTAAATCCAAGTCTCGTCGAATGATGACTCCGCTGGATCTGGATGTGCTGGCAGGGAGTACCAGTGTGATAGACCGGAGAGAATCAGAAATCTTGCTATAGCTGACCTGTTTACCCAAATGGCGTATCCTGTACCAGCTTTTTATTTCAGAGAATCGGGCAAAATCGAACGATGAAGCATACCTGCACATACTCATGTATAACTCCTAGATCTGTTTATTCAAGGCCTCATTTGTATTCACCTTTGGGTATTTCTTTTTGTACCATTGAGGGTTTGGGATGGCTACCCTCAGTATATTTTAGTGATACCATGGAAGCATTTAAGACTACAGGTGCAGTGACGTGAAAGGTTAACGAGTTCCTTTGACACACGTGGTGCGGGAGCGTTCATAAATTACGCTACGCATGGAGGGAGAAGGGGTTTGGATGCGGTGTAAACAAAGCGTAACAAGTGGGACAGACGGGTCCAAGACAGCGCGACGTGTCGCCCTAGTGAGGTTGCAAATTATACTTAAATATCTTTAAATATTGTAACACGAACCCCGGGGAAGGATACTTTCACCTGGCGTAACCAGCGTGTAACCGGGCGTAAGGTTGGAGAGATGGTGAAATGTATGACGGGATTTATGCGTGGCTTCCAAACGAAGAATGCCATTCATTCATTGCACGCAGAGCCAGTACCCTCCGTCGTATTTTCTTAAATGGGGACATCAGGCTTGTTTTGAATGTTTTACTTGCGAGGGCCGGCCTACAAAATTTTGTATCTGGCATGTTGGAAGCTGCCTTAGAACTGAGCAGGGAGCAGCCAAAGTCCTTACAGATAACATGCTGGCTGGTCGTGCTGAAACAGCAGTCATGTAATCAAACGCTCCGTTGCGAGGCGAGACGTTAAGCGAACTACAAACGGCCCGCTTCAGAGCAGATCCATGAGCAGAATAGATCCATAGGTGCTTCTGCAACATGTATCTTAGTACCACGTATCACGTTTCAGTCAGAGGCTCGCATACTGTTGAAGGGGTCGGGCCCTCCAACTGATTTCAGATTTCAACGGCAGGTTCTTCCCATATGGTCATGCCTGGCAATACCTCACAATCAGAAAATTACTGCTGGACCTAGTCATTTGGAAAGTGACACCTCCTGTTTGGCCCCTTTTGCAAGTGCTTACAAAGCTCTGTAATGTATCATGAAATGGGTTGTGCCAAACGGTATCTGCAGTGGATACCCTACCTCTTACGTAGCCGTCTCAATCTTGGTCTTATCTAATTGGTTCTTATCGGCTCTCACTTCAATTTTGGTCAGTATATACCCCGATACTGGTGGATTCGCTCCCCATGCCTCCACCAGCCTGCTAGCTATCACTTGTCATTGGAACACGTATCCGCACTGTGCTCCTGTTCCAGTTCTGAATTTTTAGGTTTGGCATTGAATAACGGTGTCATGCATTTTCTGTGGCTGCGTATCTCGCTGTCGTGTTTTAGTCGTGTGCTGGGCCATCCACCGAACAGCCGTTCTTTCTCTCCTGAGGTTGCGTCGCCGGCCCGGTGAAGTCCGGCGTGACGCGCGGCGCCCCAGACGATTTCGTTCCCGATGTGGGTCAGGGCCACGGCTGGCCGCACCTGTAATGAGGCTGTTAAACGTGCCTGAGTTTTTCACGAGGAAGCTACAGCGTCGGCTGAGAGTGAGAACGGATCACTTCTCAGGCAGACCAGACGTCCCCGAAGGCCCCCGTTTGAAGAGGGAAGTCAGGGTTGCAGATCAAGGTTTAAGGCTAAGCGCATCAGGTCTGACTCACCAGCCAGAAGTTGGGTGCGCAGGTGTTGGGCTCGGCGTGCCTGAGGCATGATGACTGCCTATGGCTGTCATCATGGTTACCGTGACTGCCATTTGCACTGGTGAGCGCAGTCACCAATGAGTGTCGCCAGGACATCAAATCACGGCGTCTTTTTCTTCGCACGATAGCAAAGAACTGATCTCTTAAATGTTTCCCCTAAATGTTCTACAAAATGCACGTTAGGAAAGTAAGACAACGGTGGCCTAACAGTAGCCACAGTTGTGTGTGGTGCATACTCTCGATGGTGGTTGGCTGCATTCTGGAACAGGAGAAACGAAGCATCTTTGCTCACTAAAGCCGCGTAGGAAACGTGCTGCGGTTGTCTTATCAGGCGCTTGATCATATCGCCACAACACAGCACATGGGAACCAAAAATGGGGCCCTCGGGCCAAAGAAAAGCAACCCAAGACCAACGTGAAACCATGCATTTTATTGGCTGCAATGCACGGGCAACGTCGACGTCACAGGAAACGCCAAGTTAATTCACGCTTTGTGCAAAATCAACAGTGGAAAGACGGGACTGGTCCAGTCATTTCCGGTGTCCTCACGGGTACCGCCCACATCTGCCCTTCGCCTGACTGGTATGCCAGGTGTGTGCTCCTGCCAGATGCAACCTTCATCTTCTGATATATTCGGTGTTTATCCAGCGTCAGGTTACGCGTTTTGGAGCCCGTCCAATGGCGTCCTGCTGAGATTTTGCCTTGTATGTCTCGTCTGTTACCAAGGCGTGCTGCCATTTTTTGTTGTCTTTCAGGAGGTCTCACAAGGGCCATGTTTGTATAGATGTAGTGGTATGCAGCATTCGTGGAGTTGTGAAGAATGTTCTGCGTTAATGTTTTCCCTCCTGCGTAACGCTATCCACCGTAAAATGATAGATACAAAACATTGGTAGGTAAATTTTCTCACATAAAAATTTTAAACTTGTTAAAATATTTATGAATATTTACCTTCAGAAGCTCTGCTAAAATTGGCATCCGCGGTAGCTCTGTCAAAACTGGCACCCGATCGCAGGTGGCGAAGAGGCCCCAGGCCTTAGTGCCAGTGGCGGTGTTCGGGTTACCCCACAGGATGCTCGCTCCTGCTGTTACGTCACGCTCATCAGTTACCTCCCCCATTACATCACCGCGACACGGACTGGACCTTCTCCGCCTGCGAGCCGGCCATGTCGTGCCGCCGCCGTCGGCTGGTCGGCGGTCGGCCGCCACGCCGGCGCCCGTCTCGGCCGGCACGTTGCAGTCTCCGCTCTCCCGTTACAGAGGCAGCAATCTGGGCCGCCGACGGCCGCTCCCTCGCCGCCCGAAATAGGTCCGGGCGCCGGCGGCTGGCCAGCGGCCATGTCCCGGCGCCGCCGCCGGCCGCGGCACCCCGTCTTGGAACACCTGCGCGCGCCGGCTGACCCCCCTAAAGTGACAGCAGTTTGGACTGCGCCCGGTGACTCGAGCCAAAATCATGACGCCGTTATTTTGCTATCTTTTGGAAAGCGACTGGCCACTCCATGTTAATGTGATATCAAAAGGGTAGGTTTTCACGGGCTACGAGAATATCTGACAGACATTCCATGAGGTGGGATCAGTTTCCTGCTCATAATTTCTATACCTGTTGAATCCTGGCGCGAGTTACCCATATGGTCATCCAAGCTGAACGGAAGACTTCAGCTGTTTGTTGATTTGCTTCGCTGTTGCAGTATCCATGGGCTCAGGGGAAGCGAGATACGGTTCGGCATCATTAATGCAATTCTTTGGTCACTTGCAGTTAAATATCTTAAGGCAAGTCATGTAAATACTTACGTTATCAACGTTTCAAATTTTTGTCTGGGGAATATATGCAATGGTTTGGAGGGGGGCCTGGGCACGCCCCTTAGACATAGCTGGTAGTCGAGTTTCGTTTTGCTCCTTACAAGGCGTCTGGGCGGACCTCGCGAGACTAGGTCCGTGGCTGCGCTCTGCCCTCGTCGCTTCGCCGAAAGCTAGTCCACATCCCCGTGCTATGCCTATCGGACCCGCCGAAGCCCCACAGCTGCAGGGCTCATCCGGTCAGAGCGGCGCCGGCGCCGGCGCCGCGTGACGCGCGTGACGCCACATCCCGGCGCCGGCGGGGCTGTCGGGGGGGGCAGCGCGTGACTGCCAGGCGGCTCTCTGTCGTGCGGGGTGCCCGTTTCCCGGCCGCCCCAGGCCGATGCAGTGCCAGCTCCACCGGGCGACAGCAGCGGCCGGCCGGCCGGGCGACCTTCGGCCGGCGCTCTGACCATATTTGGCTCGCGCGCGCCGCTCGCTGGGCCGACCTTGCCGAGCCGACCGCTGCCTGACCGGCCGGTCAGCCGGGCTGCTGCCGAGAAAAGCCGCCGCCGGCAGCCACGCCGACTCCCTCTGAGTCAGCCGGCGGAGGCGCGAGTCATCCGACCGGGGCCGCCGGGGCGCCGCCGGCCGCTCCGGTGCGCAGAGACCGGGAGCGGGGCGGGGCACCGCTGCGGGGCGAGCGGCGGCACTGCGGCCGGCCCAGATGTCCCAGTTGTCTGGACTTGTGTCCCTTGGGTACCGATACTTCGAAAGATCACCGATGCAGGCAAAGTGCATTGCCCTGCCATATTGGCCAGCCCGTGGTGTGCTCCCTCCGAGCACACCCGCGCCAAAGTTCGTCATGGCTGACCATACAAACAAACCTTCCGTTCAAATGATTTGTACCCCAAAAGCGAAATATGACATCAAGTGGGCCTGTGCAGGTCGCCAGGTCCCCCGCCGGCCTCGATGACCCCATTCGTGCTGGGCCGTGCGTGACGCGGCCGGTGGGCAGCCATCGCCGGCCGGATGTGGGTGCAGTGACGAGCGAGCGGGCCTTTATTTCGGCGCGCGGACGGCCGACGCGCCGCACGCATAATGCGACGCCGCCGTGGCGGCTGCGCGCCGATTAGGGTGACACGCGCGACCCGTGTTTGGGCGGGGTCGGTCGGCTGCCACGGGACGGGGCGTGGCTGGGTGGGCTGTTGTCCGCTGGCAGGGGGGCAGGCGGCGAGGCGCAGCAGTGGGGTGGGCGGGGAGGCAGGCACAGGGGCCGGTATGGGGCAGGCATGGGGCGGGCAGGGAGGCTGGGCGGGAGGCACAGCAGAGAGGCAGACAGAGAGGTTCTGGTGAGGGGTGCGCCTCTTTGTTGACATGCAGGGATCTATAGCGGCGTTGGACTATGAAGCCAAATAAATAAAGCACACGGGGCACAGATGACTGATGATGGATGAAAGCTAGCGGGCTGCATTCATACGGTAACTCTTCTGACAGCCTCTCGTCTATCACACTGGCCTGTCATGATATTCTTTATGCCCAGGTCTTAAAATGGGAAAATGTCGTTGGTATGGTTCAGTCAGTAATTACGCTGTTTTCGGTCTGATTTCACATGTTGGGCCATCTAGACACAACCGGTGATGTTGCAACCAGCTTGAGTGTTGCATGAACGTTTGAAGCATTTGGCCACTCTCACCAATGACTCACGATCGATCCAGGTGTGGTATCGAAATGTGTGAAGGCATTTACATTACGCCTCTAACTACATCTTTATGCTCTTGGCAGGGTTTTCAGCGGAGGTAGCATCCCACAAAGTCGGTCAAAATGGAGGCCATCAAGAAGAAGATGCAGGCGATGAAGCTGGAGAAGGACAACGCGATGGATCGCGCTGACCTTCTGGAACAGCAGGCCAAGGATGCTAACCTCCGCGCCGAGAGGGTAGGTCACGCTATGTTGGGGGGGGGGGAGGAGGCCATCACACCTGGGACCAAAATTGCCTGAGCGTAATGTGCAGCCAGACAACATGACGGGCTACGAAAGCCCAATGCAGTTAATGCCATGTCCAATGGACGGTTGTTTACAAAGTGTTTCATTTTAGCGCCGTGTAATAGTGAAATCTGGTCTGAGGTTGTAAAATGGTCAGGACCTTTGGCTTGTTTGAGTCGCAACAGCTGTCTCTATGGGGTGGAATGCTCGAAGACGTTCTCTTCAAAATGATTGTAATTTGCCATAAACAATTAAGAACATTTTGGTACCATAGATATAATATATTTATATATATAAAATATATGATCTTATATTTTGGTCTCATCCCAAAACTCACCCAACGTGCATATTCTGCACGGTGACTGAAGCAACTCTTGGCTTTGAGCATTCCACCTCTCATATGATTCAATTTCTTCAAAACGTAATCTTTCAGTAGACCTATGCAGTCGCGTAATGAGCTTACGCACCGTCAGACTGTACCATGTAGACGCAGATAAATCGAGCTTTTGGGCTAGGCCTAGGCGTATCACCGAAAAATATTGATGTCCTTATTCTTGATGCTATTAGCAGGGTTTTTGTACACTCCAGAATAAGCGTCCATATTTGTTAATCGTCCTGCCTTTTCTACAGCATAGTGCATGTTTATTTTTAGTTCTAAGCACTGAGTGCTTGCTCAAAGTGTTTTTTTCATAACGTGCGAAATCTCACGCAGTTGAAGAGTGGAAATTCATTAGTAATGGGAATTCATCGCTCTTGTCATCTTGACAGCGTAAATTGCTATATTGGACACTAACGTTAATGTTTACTGTGATGTATATGGCTTGATACCATGGTTCAAACGTGATGTAGACGTTTTCAGGAACAAGTAGGTTGCATGGTTTTTGTGCTTAACTACTGCGTGTTGAGTGACCGGGTGAAGTGGACGTATTGAAAAATTATCAAAGTATGTATGGGGAAGCTTTATCTTACCACAAACACACAAATTCTTTGGCGTCCACTTCATTCGCGCTTGTATATGTGTGCCCACTTTTCATCTATCCCATGAATTAAATTATGTGTACTTATTAACTAATGCCCCCCTTCTTCAGCATTCTTGACCAGATTCGCGCTTCTGTTTCATCGCTAAAACATTTTGCAAACGTCCAGCCTTGACGACCGCCACGCTGATCCCCTTTTCACTTAAAAAAACTTCTTTTGATTGAAACCACGTGCCGCACGTCCCCATTCTTTCCTGTCTAATTTTTGTTTCGCCTTTTGGCCCACTTCCGGTCGGCTTTGGTGTGCTGACCCCGGCGTCACCCTGGCGTGCGTGTGCGGCACTTCTAACGCGTGCTCCGTCACTAACCGTCACTGTCAGGCGGAGGACGAGCTGCGCGGTATCCAGCGCAAGCTCGGCACTCTGGAGAACGACTTTGACATGGCGCAGGAGGCGCTGCAGGCCGCCCAGGCCAGCCTCGAGGAGAAGGACAAGGCGCTGACCGCCGTGAGTACACCCTCCACAGGGTAGCGTCGCGTAGCTAGGCTAATCTGTAGCCGTATGCGCCCTGTAGACCGAGGAGGAGCTTAGGGCCCTCCAGAAGAAGCTGCAGCAGACCGACAACGAGCTGGACACGGCGCAGGAGTCGCTCACCAATGCCAACCACAAGCTGGAGGAGAAGGACAAGGCGCTGGCGACGGTGAGCCGGCGGGACGCGCCGTCCTCAGGGGACGTCCGCCCAGTCTGCGCATGCGCCAATAACGCTTCTTCTTCGTCCTTGACTTGTGCCCGGAAAGGCGGAGGATGAGCTGCGAAGTATCCAGAGAAAGATGCAGACGCTGGAGAACGACTTTGACGAAACCAGCGAGAAACTGCTGAGCGCTAATAATGAGCTCGTCGAAAAAGATAAGGCGTTGACGAATGTGAGTTAGTAGGCGGCCCGTCATAGGTCAGTGTCACCTTCACGGCCGGCTGAGCCGAACTGGTGGCACCGAAGGAGCCTGCTCTGAGCTGGAATGGTGTTATATTAGTTCCGATTTACTCCGCTGTAGCTCTGCATTGTAAAGCTGAGTGCAGGATCAGGTGACCCCGTTGACAGAGCTGTAGCTGCGGACCCCATATGATCATGTAGTCGCAGCGCCCAAAACCCCAAATACATGAAGCGATACCTGTAGCTGTCACTGCAGTTAGTACAAGAAAGTAGGGTTAGTGGCGCAAGATGGTTTGGCTTGGTGAAGACCTTGAGAAACCATAGCGAGATGCCAGTTGCCTATCGCTTCGTGTTTCAAGGTTTCGAACTGGTGGTAGCTAGTTTTGGACTTCCAATGAGCGCATGGGTTTTATGCCACCCAAATGAAACTTTTGTGATACAAGCTATTCATGGGTTGTGTTAAGGTACACGGAAACATCGGCTACTGTAACCCCCTTTCAGGCAGCCCTCTGTCTTCAGTGACCTAATATTGTAGAGTATTTTTTACTAACAGTGTTTTTACTTTGTCGCGGCAAATGCTTACCAACTGACTTTGTGCATATTTTGTATTACTGTTTTGCCGTCTTCCTGTGCCATTTATGTCATGCAATCTGTGAATCCATGCATTCTAGGGGTTCACTGTATTCATATTTGCGGTTTAAAAGGGAATGTGGCCCCACTAAAACATGTGAACTCGAACACACAGAAAGTTGGAACAGCTTCTTCTGAGTTGCCCCAGAATTTGCGTTGTAATGATTCAGGGCAGTTTTGGCATCAGCTTCGCCCAGTGGAAGCCAGGTGTCACCTGCTGACGGTCTCAGTACGGGAATACATAGGCGTATGCCGTTACGGACAAAAACAAGAAGAAATGTGGCATTAATTAATGATCTGTTGGGACTAAAGATAGCTCTTTCTTCGAATGGATATCTTCTCAAGCAACTATGGAAAGCAAACTTAAAGACGTTTTTGTAAGACCTTATTCCCGTAACAAGGCATGATGCTGCATTGTGTGCCGTGTGGTCCCATTTTGTTCCGAGGGCCTTGGCTACCCATAAACCATGGTAGCCGTTTATTCATACGTTTGCTGCTTGTGCGACATGTGTAGAGTGCACGCCCTCACGTCATGAAGCGTGCTAGTGTCACCACGTGGTCAATGTGTACGAGGTCCATATGGTCAATGTCAGTGCTCGTCTCTCACGCCATCTGTACCCAGCGTGTGTCAGCTACGACATACAGCTTCCGTCGTGCCGCAGTGCGTTCAGAGCGTTTAAAATCCGCTCTGGTGATGTGGAGGGATCCATGTGCCAAGTCAGCGGTGGATGTCCATTGTCTCCACGCGTGATCGCGTGTCAGCTGGCGGGCCGTCATCCCCGCAGCTCTCCCCAGCTGGCGGCAGTCACCGTGCATCCACGGGCCGCAGGCCCCTTCTGTAGCCAGCCGGGGCCGGCAGTGTACTCACGATGCATCGCCCCCACTGAGCACGGACCTCATTCAATGTGACACTCGCGGGGCTTCGCCCTGTCTGCTCACGGCCCTTCGTGACCTGACCTGACCTGGCTTGGGTGAGGAGGGCAGTGGGGGCTGCAGAGCAGCCCGCATCAGTACCCGAGATCGCCTTGTGTGGCGTGGAGCCCCGTTCTGTCTCCTGAAGCCCCGCTCTGTCTCCCGGCCCCGGGCGGGGCTCCGTACCGCTCCGGCCGAATGACGAACTAGCATTCAGAAACGCGGTCAGCGCGCCTCGGGAGGAGCGACAACGGTGTAAAATAGAAGAATGCGCCATACGTAAGTGGTCACACAGTTAAGGCACCAAACGTGCTTGCATGGGCTGCTGCTCATGAGCAATCCGGGATATGCCTTCTAACTTTTTAAAGTCACAAAAAGTTGCTATAAGCGCATTCCACAAACTTGAGGGATAAGACAAACCTTTATCACACTTGCAGTAGATTGTTTGAAAAGCTAGTTCATAGGAACAACAGTGCGACGTTAGCGCAATGTTAAGCACCCTCACGAAACGAAAAAAAGACAGGGCAAACAAGGTTTCTTGAGCACGCAGGAAGCGCTACTCGCGCTGAAGTGGCGTGAAGTGTGGGTCATAGGTTGATGCAGGCCTTGCAGGCAGTTTCTGCGAACGTTTTGGCGCACAGCCGGTCAGGGGAGAGCTTGGAGGGGGAGGGACGGCAGCTGACGAGACTCCAGGAAAAGCGAAAATAATCAACAAACTCTACAAACGTGTGTCAAAGAGCGATGGCGGCAGCTCTCCGGGTGTCTGAAAGAGGGTGACGCTAGGCGAACCCGCCGGCCTGGCTGAGTCGACCCAGCCGCTGGCGGCGCCGGCGGCGCTCGCCGCAGCCCCCTGGCTCGCCGCCGGCGGCGGACAGAAATATCCACCGTCGGCGTGACGTCACGCTCCTCCTTTTAAAGTCATCGGCGGCCGTCGGCTCCGACGCGCATGCAGCGGGCAGAGCGAGCCGTGCCAAGACCGCGTGCTGTCGGCTGTGCGCGACTCGTGCCCGCCTGCGTGCCGACGCGCTCCGCCGCTGTGGAGAGTGATCTGGTGTGAACGTCATCTCGGCGCCGCGGACGGAGTGTATTTCTCGAGTTGCGAGCCTGTCTGCTTCGGGTTCGGCCTAGCGGCGCATGCGCTGTGGGTCGGGCTGTCTCCGGGGCCGGCAGCGTCGCGAGTTTTGCTCCTGCTCGCGTTGCAGTTACTGGTCGCGTT
The DNA here is from genome assembly GCF_011947565.3 of Pollicipes pollicipes. NCBI lineage: Eukaryota > Metazoa > Arthropoda > Thecostraca > Pollicipedomorpha > Pollicipedidae > Pollicipes > Pollicipes pollicipes. Next base: position 28,462,742 of record NW_023596746.1, on the reverse strand, counting down.
GAGGGAGGAGTTTAACGTAGCAAAGCTCTGGTTTGGAACTCTGACAAGAGATGGCGCTGCCATATGTTTACGTAATTGGGTGATGCTCTGACCATCAGCTGACTGCTTGTGCAACGCAATATGGAGGAGAGGGGAGGTGCTCGCTCCTCGCGCGACCGGACAAGGAACTTAGTGGCTAACGTGGACGGGATCAATGGGAACTTGACCCCCGCAAGCTCGACATCAAGTCTTAGTGAATTAGACAATGCAAATACGGACAGTGACAACAACGAGGTGCGGCAGCGTCGCAGGCCAACGAGTCGTAGTGGAACAGCAGGCGCCTCAAATGTGATGGACGATGAAAGTGATCAAGAAATACTCGAACTTTCAAAACTCCGGTGCAGTGGTGAGAGGACAGAAGTGGTGGCCGAAAGGCACAACAGGCGAAATCGATGTGCAGATTATCCAGGCCTCGCGTTTGGCTCTTCAATCTTTAGTTCGAACACCATGATGAAACTGAATGTTATTAAGAATGAGCTCCACAACATCATGACAGTTCAACTGAGGAGGGTAGGTACTTTTTCATCCAGGTCATGGGACCTGTCGTCCGTGTTCGTGTGAGGCCGACAGCAGGGATGTAGTTCCACAAAATTGGGAGGGCAGCTGGGTGGGGGAAAATGCTTAGACCTCCCAATCTCCATTATAGCAGCTGGTTTCTCCCTGCATCTGGCCCACTTTCTTCTCAAAGTGGCTAGAGCCCATTATTGTTAAGGGAACTGCATTCGTGGTCGACATTGTCCCAGGTACATGTTCACTGCCCACGTACCTGTACTCTCAATCGTCGGTTGTGACCCGTGTGGGCGTCGCGCTCATTGTCAAGGTCGTTGTCCATGTGCCACAGCTGAACCTTGGATCTGTCCTGCTGGGGCATTTAAAACAAACAGTACTCTGCCACTTTTCAGATGGCTTATGTGCACGACGTAGTCATACAGATAACCTTTCGTTTCACTTCAATATGTGTGCGGTGCCCGGAATTTCGGAATGTTGTCCCTTGGTTCACAAATCTCAGAGCGCAGTTGCTCTCAACCTGTCAGCCCATCCCTTCGTTACATCAAGCTGTTCGGGAGCTCGACTTGTAGCTTGAGAATGTCACGTAGCATGACTCGAAGTGAAAAATGTGCGTGATGGTCGCAAATTGCAGGAGTTCCGGCAGAGCTTTGTTGGGCGATTTTTCCCTTCTGTTGAAAACCACTGGTTGGCGCATGCATTCCTATTCCTGCTAAGATGGAACTCATCGTTTATGGTAGTGTTTTGCGCCTTATGGAGATCTGACCAAATTCAGCGACGTCATGTGGCTCACTTTTACCCCCTGAATGGTCAGATCTATCATGGAGTTTCGGGACCATATATGGAACTATACTTTGCCGCGGAGGCTTTTCGGCCGTCCAGTCACCGGTCGCCAGGCGTGCTGGGCGGAGGGCGGTGTCCAACTGGCGGTGGTGTGGTGTCGGAGATTGGGTGCGGCCTGTTTGGTGATAGCGTGTTTTGCCGAGGGAAAGGACGAAACGCGTTGCAAAAATGTCTGGTGGTCAAGGTGCTACTCTGCTGGAGGTTCTGAAGAAGAAAATGACCCAAACTAGGGATGAATTGGAGGCCAAACGTGACGAGTGCGACGAGCTCAACAAGCAGCTTGTTGATGAAACCCGGCGAAAGGAAGAAGTGGGTGATGTGTGACTGTTCTGGATGGACTTGCATTAGTCTGACCCATTTTTTAATGACTTGGTTCGTATGCTTGAGCTTGTGTATTCCATTGAAGTTTTTCAGTGAGTCAGAATCATATTTTTATGGCGAGGTATCACCAGCGCCATTGATTTTCTCCCGCGTACCTTGCAATGCTCGGCGTCTGCCGTAGTGCTTTTTATGTTCACGTTCGCAGTTTTGGAAGAAATTATTCTTGACTGTTTTACTGCATTCATGGCCATGATTGTAGGAGTTAAGGCTATGTACGAGCAGTGTCTCAAAAGCATCCATGACGCGCTAAAACATCCATTGAAGAAGCCCGCAGTGCTGGGTTAAGTATTTCGTTTAGCGCAAAAGATTGAAGAAGATTCGTGCTGCTAATTGGGCATCTCAGTGATTTTGGACAGTGGGTGATTGAAAGTGCGGAAATCCTGAAGTTCTCATCCCATTCATGGTCACTCGCGAAGCTTTTGAGCATATTTCGGATTTATCCTGTTTTTGTTCAACAGAACGCCACATCGGCAATTAAAATTTGATCACGAGTGGTGGCAGATGTCTCTCCCTTGCTCTCCTCAGTTCTCCGCCAATGAGTCAGCTGACCGCTCGATGCGGCTTAAATCCCGATCCTTCAAATATGCATCTGCTACGTCATCGGCATTGCATCCTACCGCCATCCACCATCCACATCGCAGTGGTTGCAATCTGCCGGAGTCATATCGTCAGATTAGGGCACCTTGTAAACTGATACAGGCCTGTGTGCACCCTGGCGCGGCCCGGTGGCCGCTGGTACACCATGCCAGCGGGTGCGGCCGGCCGCCGTCCATGGCCATATAAGGGCGGATCGGAGTCCCATTGTGGTATGCCGTTGTGACGCGGGGGCTGGAGGGATTGGTGAACTTGCGGTGCAGTCTTCATCGCGCGCGAAATCGGTGAGTCAGGGGTCAGCCTGAGCCGCCGCCCGGTCAGGCTACAGTCCCGGCGTCGGGGGAGGGGCGTGCCGGTCTGGCGGGGTGACCTGTTGCCGGGCGGGCGCCGCCGTACCCGGCCGGCGTTAGGCCTGAGCCGAGCATCGCTGCGGCCGGCGGGCGTCAGGCCTGAGCCGAGCGTAGCCCCGCGCCGCCGCCCAGACTTCCGAGCCGTCTCCCGAGCCTCCGAGCCGGCCCGCCCGACCCGCCGCACCGCCCACTCGGCGAAAGCCGACCCCATGCGTTCTGCTGACGGTCGCGGAGGGAGGGACGAAGTGTGCGGGCCGCCTCCGACAGTGGTTTCTCCCGCTGCCTTATTTGTGGCTACCGGGTGAGCGGCCCTTCAGCTGCTCTCTGACAAGCCGCCGGCGTGCCGGGTAGGGCACGGCTAGTTTCACATTTGAAGTCCTCGTCCGTCGGTTCGTGCTGTGGAAAGTCAACTGAGGCACGGACGCACAAGTCGGGAACTCATCCGGACCCTTGTGCGGCGGTGCGCCGCCTTCGGTCACCACCCGTCACGGCAGAGATCGGGATCTGCCGTGTTTTCGGAACAGTCGTGCCGCCGTGCGGACAGACCACCAGAAAAAAACGACGCGTCCGCCGGACCGTTAACGGTCTGCCGAATACATTACTGTCCTGGGATGGTGCGTGACAGAGGTGCCGCGCGCGTCACGTGACGTCACGCGGCCGGTGCCCACGTCCCCCGGCACACAGGGCGGCGCGTGGCGGCAGGCCCCGCCCGGCAGCGTGCGCATGTGTCGCGCGGCACCGACATGTGCCGTCCATCCGCCCCAGGCATGTGCCGCCGTGATGTGCGTGGTGTGATTGTCGATGGCGTGCTGCTGGTATGCCGTGCGGCGCTCGTTGGGCTGATCCCTGTGGTGTGCGGCTGCGTTGTCCGCCGTGTGGCGCTGTGCGTTACAGCATGCTGTGCGAGGTGCGGTCTGGAGGTGCGGCCCGCCGCCATGTTCGGGGTGCGGTCCTGCGCTTGGTCGCGCGTAGGTGGTGAGATGTTTGACTCGTCGGGTGCCGTCCGCTACGTTGCGGTATACATTTGGTTTGTCCGTGTGCTCTGTTGGCAACGTCCTGACGCTCTGTGTATTGGGGACCAGTGCCGGCCCTGGCACTGGACGGTGCGAAGCGCTCGTGACGGGTGCTGTCTGACGGCGGGCCCGCGTGGCCGGCTGTGCCGCAGGCTGAGGGCGAGGTCTCGGCTCTGGGACGCCGCATCCAGCTGCTGGAGGAGGACCTGGAGCGCTCCGAGGAGCGGCTGGCCACCGCCACCACCAAGCTGGCTGAGGCGTCCCACTCCGCCGACGAGTCCGAGCGGTACGTGCGACCCTCCAGCACAGCACAGCACAGCACAGCACAGCACAGCACAGCGCAGCGCAGCGCAGCACAGCACAGCACAGCACAGCACAGCACAGCACAGCACAGTACAGCACAGCACAGCACAGTACAGTACAGTACAGTACAGTACTGCACAACACAGAACAGTACAGCACACAGTACAGCACAGCTCAGCTTAGTGCAGCGTGGCCGAGCGTCGGCCGCTGACGTTGATATAACAGTGCAACAACGTTCGGAGATAATAGTTGGGTCAAACTATGGGAGGCCCACGACGGGGTCGGACGGTGTTGCGAGTCGACCTCCGGTCGGACGGCCCTGTCCACCGACAGCCCGGGCACTGTATACACAGCGCCGCCTTTGTGATGTGTGTGCATGCCTTGCGAGTGTGTCAGCGTCCGCTCTCTGAGCGGGCCCGAGCGGGGCGGCCGGCCAGTGCCGCAGGTATGTCGCCTCTGCACTCTGGCCGAGCCGCGCGCCAGCGGTGTGCTCTGGACCGAGCCGTCATAACCAGAACCTGCGTCGCACCCTAGGTGATAACAATTAGATTGTCCTCAAGTCGAGCATTATTCCAGGCTGCGTTATGTGGCATGCTTTGTTTTTGTGCGTGTTTCTGTGTTGTTTTTGCGTACTCCGCAAATTTTGCGATTTGTAACGCTATGAATATTAATAGCCCACTTCCATGTGAATCCAGGGAGCCTCTCCCGGACCTCCAATTGACCATGTTGCTGGCGGTGCATGTATGCGTGGTCGCCCGTTTCCCTTTAGTTTTCACCCGAGGTCAGCTGCCGCCGCGTGCCGTGAACTAACCGGCGTGAACACGTGCCCGCACGCAGCGAGCGCAAGGCGCTGGAGAACCGGAACCAACACGGAGGAGGACCGCGTCTCCATCCTGGAGGCGCAGCTGGCGCAGGCCAAGCTGATCGCCGAGGAGGCGGACAAGAAATACGAGGAGGTAGGGCGGCCGCTGTGCTGGGGAGGAGCGGGCGCGCGCGCGACTGTGCGGCCTCGCCGGGGTCCGGCTGCCGCTGGCTGGTGACCGCCGCCGATGGCGCCGGCCGGGTCCCGGCGGGGTGAGCTGGCCGCCGCCGCCGGCTGCTGGGAAGGGACGCGGGTCGGGACATGCTGTCTGACGCGCCGCCGTCCGTGACAGCATGCGCAAGGTGCTGGAGAACCGCAGCCTCTCGGATGAGGAGCGCATGGACGCTCTGGAGAACCAGCTGAAGGAGGCCCGCTTCCTGGCTGAGGAGGCCGACCGGAAGTACGACGAGGTGACCGCGCGTGACCCGCCCTCCGTGTGGCTAACGGCCGGTGGTGTGACGCGCGGGTCCACACTAACCGCACGCCCGCCCCCAGGAGTGTGGACTCTCGACAGGCGGGAGCGACAGGCGGCTGCTGTAGGGGGTCCGTCCGGTCCTGACGGCAGTGTAGCTGGTCCCCGCGACTTGTTCACAGGAATGCTGGTCGCTCCCGAGAACTGCGGCTGCATGGTCAGCGATGGTGGCATGCGAGAAGTGTGTGGTTTGATGTCGAATGCACATGATACAGTCACGCAGGCACACACTAGGTTTGTTGTGCGTCGGTCCTCTTAAGTTGCCTTCTACACACACTTGGAACGATCATCACGCTCAAACCATCTTGGTAAATCCGTTAACATGCTCTTTCGTCGTAGAGTCTGTGCCACTACTATGGGAAGCTTAAGACGTTCTCTGTGTAAACAGGGACACTTATTGATTTTATCAATTCCACATGAGGTATAAAAAGAATGTCAAAAAGATTACGAAATACGGCGTCGCCGCTCTTTGACTGGAGCCGGCTCTGAGGCCAGTCTGGGTGCGTCGCTGCGCCAGCCAGTGCTCTGATCGCCGTCAGCACACCACTGACCGGGCCGGGCCCGCTGCTGTCGCCAGGTGGCCCGTAAGCTGGCCATGGTGGAGGCCGACCTGGAGCGTGCCGAGGAGCGCGCCGAGACGGGCGAATCGTGAGTGGCGTGCCGTGTGTTGTGTGTCAGCCCGCCCCGCCCCAAGCACGACCCTCCACAGGCGCTCCCGCATGGCCGTGCCGCCGTCGCCCGGCGTTTGGGCATGCGCAGCCGTGGTGTGCGTGTGTGCTGCCGCCGGCGTGTGGCGTGGTTTTCGACTGGGTCCGGTGGCCCACCGGCCGGCATGCGCCTGATGGGCCCGTGTGTGCCTGGCTCGTTGACAGGTGGCGCGCAAGGTGGTCATGCTGGAGAATGACCTGGAGCGGGCCGAGGAGCGGGCCGAGACAGGCGAGAGGTGAGCAACGCCCCTGGGTCCGTCCTCCCCTCCCCCTGCCCCCTACGCGCACACACATCAGCCCAGCAGTGAACATGAAGTCACAGACGGGACGGAGTAGTTAACTTGGCACCGCTCTGTTGTGCTCCGGGGAGCCAAGCCCAGCAGCGGCCACAGCGGTAGGCGAGACGGGAGCGACATCTGGGATGCACTGGTCTCCCCCCCCCCGAGCCCCACCTGCCCCTACGCGCGTCAGCCCACCAGCGGCTCGAGATATCCGTACTTCAATGTGACACAGCTATTCGTCCCGGGTTGCCTCCATCACATGCCCAACATCAACGGTCAGGGATGTCGACGCCCTCGCGAACCCAGACCGGAGACCCCTGGCTGAGCCGCCGGTCCGTCCCACCGCCGGGCGTGGCGGGACCGACAGGGTGCCAGTGCCCTTCGTTCACTACACCCACTGTCTGGTTGAGTGGAGGGAGGCGAGGCGTGAGTATTCCTTCACTCGTGCTGGCACCACACTTTGCTGTGGTTCGGCCTTTGGTGTGCTGTGAATGTGCCTTGGTCTGATGCTCTCTGCGCTGTTCTCGGTCTGCACTGGAGCCCCGTCTCCCGCTGCATACGTTTGGCTTGAACAGCAGCTACATGACGCGGCTGTCATTTCCGTCTCTCAAGCGGTGCTGCGTTGATTGAGATGCATGGCGCCTCGCTGGCTGTTTTACATAGGCGGAGAAGAGTGTTGGTTGTTGCCCGGTGAGGCATTAATCCGTCGCCAGAGCAGCGCGGGCTTCGAGGCATGGCTCGACGGTGCGGTGTGGCGTGGCGCGTGGGCCGACTGTTGCCACGCACTGACGCCGTGCCTCTGGTCCGTCCCGCAGCAAGATCGTGGAGCTGGAGGAGGAGCTGCGCGTGGTGGGCAACAACCTGAAGTCGCTCGAGGTCTCCGAGGAGAAGGTAATGCTGTCGTCGCGCGTGGACCGCCGCCGTCGAAGGGCACCTTTGTGTCGGTCATCGACTCGTTGAGTTGCAGGGATGCCCTCCCGGTAGACACCTTTCTGGCTTTCGATGATTCGTGTTTGGTGGGTGTAAAGCTGTGAAACTCAAGACATTGTGTTCATGGGTTTTCTACACCGGGTTTGGACCGAGCATACTTGTATTACTTTCCTTCTCGTGATTGGCCCCGGACCTTCTGTTTAGTCATACGTTTATGCAGCTGATTGCGTGCACCATAGCTGCATCAGTGGGACGCTGATGCGGTGAGGTCAGTTGCTCCTTGACCCAGCATTGGTCGCAGTCTGTTGCGATTGGCAGACAGTGGGCGGACAAAGGCCTCGCTGATTGACCCCGTTCCGTGACCTAGTGAACCTCGTCTGTACGGTATGTGTGATTGTTTCGGTCATTGTTCGACGGCGATGGCGCGGGTATTGGTATGCTGCAGCAGCGAATACCCGCTCGTCACCCTTACCCCTCTCACCGCGCGTCCGGCAGCCTGACCCGTGGTGGACATACAGCCTGTTTTTAGGGGCGGAGGGGTGCGGGTCTTTCCCCTATCTCATTGGGGCGTGGCTGGAGTCAAGCTGGGCTGTAATGTGGGCGGTAGCCGCTCCCTGGTGGAGAGTCGCCACCATCGGCGGGCGGCGAGACAGCCGGGGTGCGGACGCTGACCTGCGAGCAGCGGGGTCGGCCGAGCGCCAGCCGCTTTCTCCCGACCCTGGGACGCCGCGCCGGGAGGCTTTCTCTCCGGCCTGGGACGGGCGCGGAGACACTGGGTCAGGGCCACCCTGGCGCCGCTCGCGCCTCGTCCCGGCCGCTCCCCAGCGGACCCGGCGCCACTAAAACGCCGCCGGCTTGTCCTGTAGGCCAACCAGCGTGAGGAGGCGTATAAGGAACAGATCAAACAGCTCACGAACAGAATGAAGCAGGTAACCGGGCCCACCGAGCATGTGCCGGCCGTCCGGCGTCCACGAGCATGGGGTGCCCCTGGCTGGCGTGACGTGTCGACAGGCGACGGCCGTGGACGACGCTCGCCGGCACTCTTCTCTCTAGCTGTCGACCCCTCCCGAGCCCGGCCCGCGCCCACCCCGCCCCGCCCCGACCGCGCGGCCTCCGCGGCCCCACTAACCAGGACGGGCACGGTGCCTTGCCCCGCCCTGCCCTGGCCTGGCCTGGCCTAGTCTGCCCTGCCCTGCCCTGCCCTGCCCTGCCCTGGCCTGGCCTGGCCCTCTCCGGCTCGACCCTTCGCTGTGCGTGCCGTGACGTGACCTCCGTTCTCTCTGCGCTGCCCGCCGGCTCTAGGCCAAAGAGCGCGAGGAAGAGTACGAACGCCAGCTGACAATGTTCACTCAGCGCCTGAAGCAGGTACTGCCCCCTCTCGCCGCCGTGTGCTAACGGTGTGCCGTGGTCTGACTAACTGTCGACGGCATGGGGGGGAGGGCGTGCCGTGCGCTCGTGCCACTCACGCCGTCGTGTTCCTCTAGGCCTCGCAGCGTGAGGACATGTTCCAGAAGCTTCAGCACGACAGCGAGATTCGGTGGAAGGAGGTGAGCCTCCGCCGCCGCCGCCTCCGCCGCCTCCGCCGCCGGCGCCGTGCCAGCGCCGCTCGGGGCGTGGATAGCCGCGCCGCCTGCTCCGAACGGGGGCCGCATGCCAACGTTCCTAAAGCGGCGGATGCTTTCTCTGGCGAGCCGCCGGCTGTATTCTGGCCAGATCGGGGGCAAAATCGGTATGCGCCGTGTTCGTTTACAGCACGGGTCGTTAATGCCTCAGTAAAACTGGCTAAAAGCAGTGGCCCCAATCGGCCCTCATGCAGCAAACTGCTGTCGGCGCATATCTCCTTCCTCGTTGTGTCGGGGTGGGCTCAGATTTTTTCCCCTTGCGCTCCTGCCTTCTGCTTCTTTCCTGGCGTCTGGTGTGGCCCGGAGTTACTTGCGCGATTTCATGGCTTCTGAAAAGCTCTTGAGCTGCAGGCCGTGGCTTGTTAACGTGCTGTACGATACTGCGGTAAGTGCACTACCACGTAAACGGACCGCTTCACCTGCGCCGCGATAAGCTCAACTCATCGGCCATAATACGTGTTAACTCCAACTGTGTCGCTTGTGGCCGCCTTTCGTGCCTCACGAGGCTAATACCGAGTGGCTTCGTCTGCGGACGTGCCCGGAGGGCGCCGGGTGGTGCGCCGCCCGTGCGGCACACGCCGCTGGTCCGGCACGGTGATCGGTGTCGAGCGAGGCGCTCAAGCCCGTCGCCTAGTTAATGCGCGTCAGACGATTCAGTGCGGCGCGTGTAGCTTCCGACGCTAACGCGGTCGACTTGAGTGCAGTCAGAAGCGTGTGCTGATGGGCTGATGTGTGGCTGTCGGCGCGGCGGCCGGCCCGGCTTCCGTCGGCCGGTCGGCGGTGCGTGGCCGGCCGGCCGCCGTGCTGTGACCGACGCCATGCCGTCCGCTGACGCCCGCTGCCCGGCAGGCTGAGGCCCGCGCCGAGTTCGCCGAACGGTCGGGTCCAGAAGCTGCAGAAGGAGGTCGACAGACTGGAAGGTGCGTGGGACGGCCGCTGCCGCGCTGCTGCTGCTGCCGGGCACGGGGGTCGGGGTGGGCCTGGGGGACTGTGGGCTGATCGGACCGGCTGTGTCTGTCACACGGTGACAGCCGTCTGGTGGGGGTCGGTGGTGGGCCCAACAGGCTCCGCTCCGTGTTCATTCCTGGTCCGGTACGTATGGTCGCCATGGGCAGGCTCCTGGGTATGTCTGTTTGTGTTGTGGTACGGGTTCACCGACGGGGACCCAACTGGACACCCCGGATTTGTCATGGATTAGATTCATCTGGAGTCCCTGCCGTAGATGTTGGAGTCCCTCCCTTAGACGTTGGATTCGGGACTAAGGCTGAAAAGTTCCCACCATGCTGAAGCGGGCTGGGTCCGGTTCCCTTACCAACGACCATTTGTGTGTTACAAGCAGCTCATTCGGATAAACTCCGCGCGGCCACCAGTGCCTACTAGCCAGGTAATAACGCTCATGTTATTCGTTAACACGCAAACACGCGGTACCCAGACTTGTACCGTACAGCATCCTCCGAATCCCGGGGCAACCGTCATTCCTCTGGCCTCTGACCACCTACCGGGGCTGTGGACCGCGTGACGCCTCGCTCGATGGCATGTCTGCGTTTTCTACGTTTTTGGCATGGAATGACTAGACAGAAGAGTTGCTAGTGAATGCCAACCGCGCCCCAGTTTGCACTACCATTGACCAGTTCGTGCTCGTCGTTTTTGCCTGCATGGTTTGGCTGCGAGTGTGTTGTTTTGGCCGTCGGGCCGCGTGCCGTTTTGTTTCGTTTGCCGCCTACCGGTGCGCGCCGCCTGGGTGTGCCCCGCTTCTGACCGCGACCGGGCACGTGCAGACCAGCTGCTCGAGTCGCGCCAGCAGCAGAAACAGCTGGAGGACGAGATGGACACTACCCTGAAGGACATCCAGAACCTGTGAACACCGTCCAGTGCATGTGTGACCGGCGAAGGCGGGCCAGGTGAGCCGCGGGCGGTGCGGGACGGAGCGGTGGCCGTTCCCCGTGTGGCGAGGCATCTCCGCCAGGTCGCACGGCCGCTCAGGAACGGTCGCCGGGCGGGACGTGACGCGCCGGGCCATGGTGTGCGGTGTGGAGCTCAGGTTTGGATGAGGCGTAAGTCAGTCAGCCGGAAGAAGGGCCGATGCAGCCGACTGTAGGCCGTCCAGTGCAGGTATTGTGACTGATTTGCGTTCTGTTGTTTTTGTTTGTTTTGTTTTTTAGATGCATGTCACAGTACGACTGCCAAGCTGCAAACGTAGGGCCGATTCCTTCCTCACCAATCTTCTCCCATACACAGACACTTAAGTGCGGGTTCGGTGGACGGACGCCGGAGCTGGCCGGAGCTGGGAAGAATGAAGTGTACTTTGTACTAAATGTACTTACTAAATACAACTTGTCTCACATCAGCCAGTTAACGTGGTCCTGGTATAATGACGTGATGAAGAACCCTTGTGTTGAAATCGCTGGGCTATGTTGTATGTGGGGTCTCCTCTGCTTTGCTAACGATGACGGCTTCTCTGCAACGGACGATAACAATGACCATAACAACAAATAACTATCACGCTTCATCTGTGCGCGTTTCTGCTGCAATAACGTCTCTGAAATAACTCCCGGCTGCCTGTTAACCGAGCCGTGCTGGCCACTGGAGCTGTTGTAACACCGCCGCCTTAATACCGAAGGGCTGGCTGCTGGCTTTGTCTCGGGTGCATGCCAGGTGACTGAGGGCTGCTCGGGCTGACCGCGGGCCTGCCTTGCAGACGACCTGGTGCACGAGAAGGAGAAGTTCAAGTCCGTCTCGGACGAGCTGGACACGACCTTCTCCGAGATGTCGGCCTACTAAACCGCGTCGCTTGCCATCCGTCCGCGGCTCGCCTGCTGCACTCTGCCTCTCCCTCGCTCTCTCTGTCTATCTGTCTGTCCGTCTTCTCCTCCGTCTGCCGGTCTGTGTGTCCGGCTGTGGGCCCTGCTCGGCGCTGGCCGGGCCGGGCCCGCTGTCCGGGCGCCGGCCCCGCCCGGCCGTGCGGCGGCGGTGAGGACGCGCCCGTAGGTGGCGCCCGTGTGGGGGCGGCCCCGGCCGCGGCCGCTGTCTCCGCTGACCGCTGCCGTGTGCCCGCGCCGCCCGCAGACGAGCTGGTCAACGAGAAGGAGAAGTACAAGGGCATCGCCGACGAGATGGGACACCGCCTTCGCCGAGCTGTCCGGCTACTAGAGCGCGCCGCGCGCCGCCGCCGGCGCCGAGCGCGGCCGGCGGGCACGGCCCGGGGTCGGGGCACGCGCCGGCCGCGGGCGGGAGCGGGCGGCGCCGGCGCGGGCGGGCGCCCCGCCCCGCTCACACTGACTGATGATGCTGACCCGGCCCGCCCGCCGCCCGCCGTCCGCCCGCCCTGCCGGCCGCCGGCCGCGGACCCCGCCCCCGCGCCTCCCCCTCCCTCCCTCCGGCGCAGCTACCGGCAGCAGTCACACCCTGTGAGCACCAGCGCCGCCGGCCCTTCACTCTTCTGTACGCCGCATGCCCTTTCTGGCAGGTTTTGCTATGTATTTGTTAGGTTGCCCGGAGCAGATGATATATTATTATGTATGGGTTCGAGTGGTGCTGAGGAGCGAGATGTACGTCGCATTTCGGCTAGAACGCGTCGAAGGAAACGGAAGTGAAGCACACTGCAGACTGTACACAGCTGTATGACGTGACAAAAGAATCTAACAATTTTAAGCCTGACGTGCTTTTATTATTCGGAGTGACCAAGCCGAGAAGCGTGAGGGCGTGAGAACTTGGTAAACGTCAGCGGGCTCGAAATTAGGCCGCTGCCCATCCATCAGGGATCGCCGAATCGAAGTCGAAGGTTTTCGTGCGGTACGAGCTGATGAGAAGCGGCGCCCTGATATCAGCGAGGTGGCAACTGGGTCGGTCGGGCTAAGATCGGCAGCTGACTACCGGCAGCTGCCGGCCGTCAGGCGTCTGTCGACCGCTACCACTGACAACTGCCAGCTGCCAGGCGTCGGTCGACCGCTGACTATTGGCAGCTGCCAGATGTCGGACGACCGCTGGACCACTGACTATTGGCAGCTGCCAGGCGTCGGTCGACCGCTGACTATTGGCAGCTGCCAGATGTCGGACGACCGCTGACCACTGACTATTGGCAGCTGCCAGGCGTCGGTCGACCGCTGACTATTGGCAGCTGCCAGATGTCGGACGACCGCTGACCACTGACAGCTGCCAGCTGCCAGGCGTCAGGCGCCGGTGGCCCAGCGTCCTGTTACAAGGCACGCGCGAGAACGGAATGTAACTATTGCGGTTTCTGATGTGCTGCCAGGACACGATGGCTAGGTACACATATTCTTGTCTGTGATGCGGTGTCTCTACCCGTGGTGGGGATAGCCATCAATAACATCAAATGAGGTCGGTTTTATGGAAGCGGGGAGCGCGCTGCATTCACATCTGGCGTAGGTTAAAGCTCGACGCGTAAATCTAGCACCGATTCGCGAATGTCATCACCGCGACCTCCGACGTATGCATTCCGGAAGAAACAACTCTTAATCATTACAGCGTCTAGAAAGTCAAAGGTCCCTTTCGAAGATCATTACAACCCGCGCAATGCTTCTCTCGATGTCGTGTGGGCGCCTGAGCAATTCATCTCGGAAAAACGAGAGCCGCGTCGCATTAAGACCGAGAATACACTGAACAGGGAATAGGGATGCTTGCAACCAAGGCGGACCCATAGGTGCACAAAACGCTCGCGAAATGTCCCGCTCCCCGCGCGCCCCCAAAAAAGTGCGTTTCAAGCATTTTATTGAGCTCAAGCCGTGCGTGTACTATCAGAACATAGGCTTTCAGCCTTTGCGCAGCCGACACCAGCAGAGACTGCGAGGGAGGCTGCACAGCGACACCGGCAGAGGCTGCGGGGAGGTTACACCGCGACACCGGCAGAGGCTGCGGGGGAGGTTACACCACGACACCGGCAGAGGCTGCGGGGGAGGTTACACCGCGGCACCGGCGGAGGCTGCGGGGGAGGTTACACCGCGGCACCGGCGGAGGCCGCGGGGGGGTTACACTACCCGAGCTCCTAGGGCCGGAGGCCAGCGCTGGCCGATCTCGCGAGGCGAAACAGCTCAAGCCTCCAGGCGGGGCTGTGTGTGGTCGCACTCGTTGGACTCGCTGATCCACACGCAGGTGTTGGCCAGGCGGTCAAACACGGTGCCGCTGGCGCACTCCTCCTGCCGGCACCGGAACGGGCGGCGTCGGACACGGACACCGACAGGCGGGGAACGGGCCGGTGGGGTGCTGGCCCGCCGCGCCCCTCCACCCGGCGACTCCGCTCCCTCGACGGGGCCGCCGGCTTCGCATGAGCATTGCGGCGTGTGGCAGGTGGTCACGTGATGTCGGTCGGCCCGCCCGTGACTCGGCACCAAAGCCAAGGCGCCATCACGACACATCATCACTGGTCAGTTGTCTACTGCACCGGGGCCCGGGCGCGAACTGCATACGTCGCCCCAAACCGCAAGTGTCGCCAGTGCATGTCGAACTGCAAGTGTCGCCAGTGGATGTCGAACTGCTGTGGTGAGCTGCGTTGGGATGTTCCTCGATCGGACACCAGCCGAGACACCGGCTGTCCGCGAGCGCACGAGTGGCTAGCGCTCACCTGAGTGGCGTCCCAGTGGTCGCCGTCACTGACGCACTCGTAGAAGATGGGCGAGCACATCTTGTCAGGGTCCGGGTTCAGACCATTCCTCTTGCACACGTGGCTGGGGGAGGGTGTCGGCGGCGGGTCGGTCGGCCGGGTGGTCTGTAACAGTCGCCGACAGCTGTCAGAGTTGCGGTTTTATGTCAAGTGTTCTGAAAAGTAAACTTGTTCTCAACGAGCCTGGAGCCCAAAGTTATGCTCTGCTGAATTAAACAAGCTGGTTTTCAAAAACTTTAAGTGATCCTCACAGTCATATGCTTCTTCCTGTTCGCAACATTTGCTCGGAACTGAAAGATCGCATCGCTTGGCAACGTACGAGCAACTTTATTTGCAACAACAGTAGATAGGTATTAATGCCGCTACTGACAGAGCATAGTCCCGCGTCACTAAAACCCGTATGAATAGATGCCTGTCTTAGAGCATTTCAAGCAGTGTGCGTGAAACTCTGTAAAACTGCTCGTTCTCATGGCTTATAACTTAGCAAAGAGCCATCCCGAGTACAACGCATAGGTAGTTGAGAGACGCGTTCGTCAGGAACTCGGCGAGAAAAAATGTAAGAGGTTCATGGATACGAAAGGATGATATTCAAATCGCAAATTTGAGAGTCGGAACATTGTTAACGCGTGGTCGACAGGGTTTGCCATCGTCCAGGTTACAACAGTTGGGGACCAGCGCCTTCCTCCTTTCTTATGGATTCGCACACAATCCGGAAGGGCACAGCGGCAATGTCAAACACCCCGGAGGAGACACAGTCCAAGCGATGGCAGAAAGTGGGGAAAAAGCACTGGAAAAAAAAAACATCAGGCAGTGGTACACAAGACGGCAGTGGACACCGTATGAGTCTGTGGACCCGAAGGCAGCAGACACCATTAGAGCTGTGGATCCGGTGGAGGTGAAAACCGTCGGAGTGCTGGGCTCGGCCTCGACTTACCCGCAACCTTGCCGCCGGTCCGTGTGCAGTCCCTCCCCCCCCCCCTTCCCGCAGCCATCTCTCCGGTCCGGCCGCAGCCGCTGCGGCAGCCCTCTCACCGGTCCGGTGGTGGGCGTGGGTCCGGTTGGATGCGGGATGTCGCCGTTCAGGTTCGTCCAGATGGCTGTCATCAGCGGATTAGGCGCGCCGAAGCCGCACAGGTTATGGAAGTCGTCCGTCTCGATGGACCACACCATGCTGCCACCCAGGCCCATCGACTTGATGTAGTCGGTCTGGTTGGCAGACATGCCCGGTCAGTTGACCATTGGAATGGGGGCGATGGTGTTGCTGATGAGTGCGATGGTCGTGCTGATAAGTGTAA
>NW_023596746.1:28396716-28446826 GCF_011947565.3 Pollicipes pollicipes | reverse complement strand
CCAAAAATTGACCCGCAAAAGTACACGAAGTTTGGCGCACAATCAAGCTAAAAGCTCGCGGGCTTTCATGGATCAGATGTGGTGGGTTGGCGGATTGAAAATGGCCTCTCTAACCCCGACGCTGCCCATCTCGGACGTGGTCAGCATCCGGGCATATCAAACGTTTACGGCTCTGAGATCCGCCAGTACCTTGCCCTCCGCCATGAAACGGAGCCCAGAGAGCAATTACTTTCTTACCATACAATTCGGTGGTTTAGAGCAAAGCCTTTTTTGTGTACGAGGGGTTGTTTTGATAGCGAGTGATTCGTTTGCCTGCGCTTCGATTTGGAGATCGCATGGGCCGCACGAAACCTGATGTTTTGGTTAACCAGGAAACATACATTTTTCTGAGGGTGACATCTTCGTCCTCGTCACAGGGTTACACGACCACGTTCGAACCGAGGGAATGAAAAAGGGATCCGGGATAGTTGAAGTCGAGCGAAGGTCATTGGCGGGGTCCCTGGACGGAGATGGGTGCCGCCCAGACACCGCTACAGGAGTGTGTAATCCTACGGCATGAGCCTGGGGCGCGCGCGAGTCGTCGGGTGCACTGGCAGCCAAAGCGTAGCGGCACTTCCATCATCGACATCCAGAGGAGCATCAGTGTCAGGGGCTGAGTCCGAATGCTTGTCAGTGCCATTCTTCATGCGCTTGCCGCGCTTTCCCAAAGTGGGGGAGCGGGAAGGGACTAACTCAGACAAAGTGCAAATGTGTGTGTCGAGAGCGATTGCCAAACAAAGGCGACGAAAACGACGAAGGCAAATGGTCAAGTCGAGCGAGCAGCCGGAAATGGAGGGACCTCTCGATGCGGAGATTGTCCCACCAGTTCGGATGGTAACACCGAATGGGTAAACGACGTGTTTTGCATGTGTGTGTGGCGGTGGCGTGCGCGTGGCGTGTGCGTGTGCGTGTGCGTGTGCGTGTGCGTGTGCGTGTGGTGTGCGTGTGGTGGTTGTGTGTGTGTGTGTGTGTGGTGTGTGGTGTGGTGTTGGTGTGGTGTGGTGTGGTGTGCGTGTGGTGTGGGTGGTGTGTGTGGTGTGGTGTGGTGTGCGTGTGGTGTGGTGTGGTGTGGTGTTGGTGGGTGTGGTGTGGTGTGTGTGTGTGTGTGTGTGTGTGTGTGTGGTGTGTGTGTGTGTGTGTGTGTGTGTTGTGTGGTGTGGTGTGTGTGTGTGTGTGTGTGTGTGTGTGTGTGTGTGTGTGTGTGTGTGTATAATCTGTCAGCAGTGACAGCCTGCCTAGGTCTAGTGGTATTCTGCTATCTGCGGACAATCACATATCAGTTCGGCGATCATTTGCTGGAAGGCTCGGCAATCGCAAAACTGTTTACCATAAGCGCAGAGCAAATGAACGTTGCAACGCGCACACAACACGATATCGTGTACAACATAGAATATTTATCGGGAGCAACGGCCAGCGGTGACCCTTGGGTCGCAGGATGCACATGGCGTGGCTGCAATGGCATGGCTGGTGATTGTTGTGTGGATTGTGTTCATGGTGGAAAATTTGATCTCGTTGTGTTTTGAAGAAGTCTCTCCTTAGTTGTTTCTTTGGGGCAATCATACAGTCGCGTGGTAACTCCACGCCGCAAAAACTTATCCTTTCTTGATGCTCTCCCTTGTCGTTATTGCTGCTTCTCATAATCATCCTAAGCAGGACATGTTAGCAGCAAACACTTTTTCCACTCTCAGCATGTCAGTTGGGATTGCATAAATTGCGCGATGCGTTGGTGCGTGCGAGGTGTGACGAAGTGGTAGCAGCTGGTACGGAAGGCCAAGTAAGGCAGGATGACGAATGGAGACGTGTTATCAAGGAGGATGAGAATTGGTAGGGATTGCGGCTGGCGTCTCACTATCTATGCTGACACTGTGTGGAACAAAACCGATGCTGAGAGACTGGCCGTGATGGTAGTGGCAGATGTAAAGCAATAACTAAGACATCGTCGGATTCAGCCTGCTCCCCGCGGCCGAATGAGGGCGGAGGTGGTTGTAGCAATAAACTTTTGCGCTGAGGCCACGACGCCATCGTACGGAGGGCGGGAAGATTCTTAAAGGGGATATTCAATTTTGAAGATATTAAACCAAGCATCAGATATAACAAAATAAATGACTTTTCAAGTAGGGAAGACCACTCTAAGGCAATAACAAATTATTCTTAGTAAATATGCTTCTCCAGCCATTTATTGTTTGACTGCGTCATGGATTGTTGAAGGACGATATGTAGTGCCAAAGCAGCCGTGCGAAATTGCCACATAAGGCACTTACTGTTAGTAAATTTATATGAGAGATAACAGCACGGGCTAAATGTGTTCGCTGAGCCAAATCGTAATGGAGTCGTGTTTTGGCCCTTTCTCGATATGTTCTTGCAAATTTATCAGTGTTTTGAATGTTTATTTGTCTTCACACACTCGGTTATTGTGTTGCTTTTAAGTTATCTGGTTAGAGGTCTAATTTCCGTAATAACTCGCTAACAGCTAACAGCAACTGAAAGTGAAGAAGCCATGTCCAGTTTCTCATAACGTAGCATAAAACGTGGAACGTGACGTGAAAAATGACGTGACGTGACGCGAAAAATTCTGTGCATCTTCGCGAGCGTATAGCTCAGAAATTTGAGGCTTTTAAGCTTTAGGAAGGGCAGACATATGAACTGCACCTAATGGTCTTCAAAATGGCTATTTCAGCTCGAAACCCCATACAAACATGGAGCGCTCCCATTCAGGTAGCTAGTAAAGCATATTTCTAAATAAAAAAGCAAACAAACAAAAACCAATTTTAAGAGCAAATCACTTGGGGTGGGAGGGGGGGGGGAGGGGTGCACAATTTCGGCCATTTAAAGCTCCGGTAACATACAAGCAAAAAATGCATAATTCGCCAATCTTCCACACATACCAGCAGTTCCACAAGTTTTCATATTTCAGTTGTTTAGCTGGATCCGAGTGGTCTTCGTCAGCTACAATCAGCGGCGGACCCAGAGGGAGGAGGGGAGGGGGGGGGGGGGGCGTACAACCATGGCCTTCGCCTCTCGGGGCGAAGGGGCATCAAAATATCGTGGTGAAAAGGTACCAAAATCCTCATTTCGGATCAACAAAACGCTTATTTTTGAAACACGTCAATGTTCAGGGCCACCACAAATGGCCACAAATTTTCACGTCCAGCTTACAAATCAAATCAATTGCCCTCTAGCAATAGAGTGAACTAAACCACGTGGGTCATTCCAGCGGAATAAAATTTACCAATTAAAAGTAGCCATGTGAGAATAAATCGGTTGACATCCGGGGACTATTTCGTGAGGGGGGGATGCCCCACAATGAATAGTGACCCCTCACTTGATGAAATTCTGGATCCGCCCCTGGCTACAACGCGAAGGCGCAGATCATTTCCGTTCTGGGCCCTTGTTCAAATGTACTATCTACGAAAATGTGATTCTGCCTGTACGTCTGTCTGTCTGCATGTCGCCTGTTGCTCGCTGACCCGGCCGCAGGTCATATAGAGAGCAGGAAGAGCCATACATTTCCACAGCATATTGGTACGACCATTTGTAGTGCACATGCGTGCTGACTTATCAGTACGGCAATTGTTGGGCGCCTCACGCTGTGGCTGTTGGAAATTTCCGTCTTTAACCACATAGAGCTACCAATATTCCCATTAATCGTATGCATGGGTGAAACAGGTTGAGTAAACGTCAACCAATCGAAAAGAGGTGCGTTTTGTTGTGCAAACAACGATGAATATCGAGATCCCGATTTGCAGAACACAGACTTTACCTGAATAGTGCCCATGCTGGTGCTCTCGGTTTGCCGGTATGTTGTGACCGTCGTTTGAATTTACACGGATTCATTTGCACGCCGTATTATGAGAGGTCGGTCTATTCTGCGCTTTACCTTGTGTTATATGGTAGCATCTTTAGGGCCGACCCTTACAGCGCAGCAGCTTCATTTATTCATCTAATGAGTCACCCGCGTGCAGGGGGTTTTCGGTTGGGCGTTGGGTGGTGGTGGGTGTGCGTGGGGCTTGGTGTCTGCTTTCCCTGCGTAAACACCGTATATTTGCAAAACATCGCGCAGTCCTGAGCGGACGGAGGCTCCAAGTTCTTACCGTTGTTTGCAGGTATGTGTGGACGTTGCGTCCAGTAGTGTCATGCCAGCTTTCACACTGCAGCAGGAAAGTTCACGTCGCCAAAGTAATGTCACTACGTATTTGTGCATTTGTTATGTTCTGGTGTGCAAAAGCTGGCAGACTTGTTAGTGGATGATATATTTTGGGCAGGTTTGATCCTGCCCTAAATGCAGCAGCCAACTCATCTGTCTGGGGCAGCAGCCAAGAATGTCATCATGGGATTGGTCTCCAAGAGTTTCCGGATGAGCTAACCCGAACCTTCTTGTTGCTTGTTACCATTACCATTATAGATGGTCAAAATTGCACTGAAATTACCATATAACATGCCATCTTCAGTTACCATATAACATACAAGATACTATCTTTGAATTTGCAATTATAATCATTTTACATTGCTAGTTGTTAAATTGAGCTGGAAATTGCATCAAGCATGTTGCAATGTCAACATTAAAGATTCCAGACTTCAGAGTCACCCTGCTGACTGCCATATTTTGTTTGGTTGCTTGCAACTTGGGTACCCATTTAGCGCAAACAGGCGAGCAGGCAAGAACAAAAAGCACTGTGCTTGTGCAAGATGATATGCCCAAGTTACCTTCAATTTAACTGGTGGATCTTGGTCTATGAGGGCTTTTCTTGTAGCTGCATGCAAGGCAAGACAGGGTGCTATGGCAGTGATTAGGACAACTATGATGCTTTTGGGACAATCATGGGGCATTAGGCCTTTAAGCTACCATGGTCTCTGCAAATTATCCTTACCTTACCTTACCTTATGGTTATTGGGAATTGGAAGAGCATTCCAGTCATTGACAACACAACCCTCCGTACGACAGATGAGAGTCCTAGCTCAGGTTTTCTGACCTTCCATTGGTGTCCTCTCGTCACCTGGGAGTCGTGGCTTGTCAGGAACTCCTCTTCCGATAGTGACATGCCTCCGTGAAACAGCTGAACTGCCGTGAACTATCGGCCCTTTATGTTTTTGCATGCTTCATTGCATATTGCTGTTGTGCTCAATCTCAGCTCCAGTTTGTTACTTGTCTGAATTCCCCAGTGCATTGGGTGGCAGAACTATGCCAAAACACTAGATTTTAAATTGGTTCTATAATTGCAAACTTGAACTAATTTTTCAAAAAAAAGTTCTACTGTTCTAAAGATCTCATTTATAACTAAATTTATGCAGGTTAGGTGCTAGGTTAGTTTCAAGGATGTGTATGGAACCTGAGGTAGGCCAATCTCAACAGGCCCATGGTGCTCTTTGTTGGCCAGATATCTTTATATCTTTAAGTTTTAGGCATTATTTTCAGTGACTGATTCTAGCAAAACCACAAGTTAAATGACATTTTGTTAACTCACCATGAGTGGCTAAATATCATACTAAATAATAAGAAACTGTAGATTAGCATTGTTGGTAGCCTAAAAATGTGACCTCTTCACCTCTTCCAGGGTGACATAACCTTTGTGTTGTTAAAAAAGTCATCAACCATAATACTTTTAGTTTTCAGAGGGCCTGTGGTATGTTCATAGACATTGTAATAAGAGCATGCATGATCAACTACATGCCAATCTTATTGTTAACATAAAAAGCTGAAATATAAATATGTGTATGTCTTGTGTAGTTCCGGGTGTCAACTGTGACCCAGTGCACTCCTGAATATGCTATTATGTTTTTGATATTGATCCAATTATAGAAAATATGTCAGAGTTAGAGCATGCCATTTGGGTCACACCAATGGAACATCATAGCATTTGATCATTACCAGTGGCATAGCCGGTATTTTTACATGGGGGGGGGGGGGGGGCTGCAATCAGTAGATTGCTCTTTTGAACCCTTGTTTGCTGTCCCTATTGTTGCACTTACCTATATTTATTTGCTTTCAATAGTGTAGGGCACACACTGGGGTCTTCAGGCTCAGTGCTTTGGTAGTGAGTTGGCCATGTTCAGTACTGGGGGATTTAGCCTCTGGGTGGGGTGGGGGGGGGGGGGGGAAGGGGTCCTTCTGCCTGCCAGGTATGGTGACAGGTACTCTGTGGTCCTTCATCACCTTTTTGTTATCTACTTCTTGTTCGGAATCTATGTGATGTCACCTGGTTTCCGCGTCGTTCTGACCATTTTAACGCACGCGAATTAAAGAGGGTGTCTGACATTTGTATGGAGTTTTGAATGGAAATGGCCATCTTGAAGGCCATTTGGTTGCAGTTGACAGCCCCTGCCCTTTTGAAGACCTAAACGCCTTTAGGCTCTGCGCTACACGCCTCCCCCCCCCCCCCCCCCCCCCCCCACAAAGTTGTGCAGACTATTTCGACCACTTCAAGAGACTTTTTCCAGATCACCCAGGCACCCATGACGCCATAATAACACGTCATTCAAATCCTGCTATTCCATTGGCCGCGCGGCGATCAAGGCCAAGAAAAATACGATTGTCGAGTCGTTCATATCTGGCGTTTGGGAGCTCGATTTCCAGATATGACGGCCGTCAATTGGCTCTGAATCAATGTTGTGCAAGGCACGATGATGCATTGAGGAGCATAGTCACTAAACAGAGAAATTGTGCTGTTTGGACCAGCCTTCTCCAATTAAAATTTACCAAGTTTTATAAGTGAGTTGATTTGATCATATCTGATATCTGCTTCAGTATCTTCAAACACGGAACATTTCCTTTAAATGGGGCTGATCAAATCAATATCTTGCAGGGCAAAAACGCCGAGAAATACCCTTACCTCACATGTTAATGGGTTGCGGAAAGTAAAATATATTGCGGCATGAATAATCATCTGTCTTCGAGTTGGTACAGACTATGCTGCATATTTGTCCCTGTTTATAAACCAGATAGGACCAAGGAGTGTATTGCGTCATGAAGCGTGATAACGCGTCAGCCCGCAGCGCAAGTGTCCGCCTGTCGGTGAGGCCTCATTGTTCGCCCCTGGATGGTCCGGATCCACTCGGAAAGCTCATCACTGCTACGAACTGGACGCCCTGCTGACGCAAACGGTGCAGGAGACGCTCCCCGAGCGCACCGAAGGATCGGTCAGCGTCCGTGACCTGCTCCCCGCGTCACGTGTGTCGAGCGCCGAGAGGGGCAGCGCCGTGGCATGTGACCGCCTGCGCGTGCGCCAAGTCCGGCCGCCGGCATCTGGTGCTCGATGTCTTCAGCGCCCGGCAGCTGCAGCCGACGGCACACGCGCAGCCGCCTCGGCTGGAGCTGGCGCTCGCCGCGCAGCCGGCGGCGCGGCAGCTGTCGCCCGTCGCGCAGCCGCCGCTACGGCCGCATTTGGCAGACGAAGCCGCCCTTGATGGTGTGACAGAAGTCGTCGTCCCACTGGCCGGGCGCGGCCCACGAGTGATTAGCGAGCGACAGGGCCACGCAGTGCTGGTTGCTGGCGGTGTTGTCCGGCTGGTTCGGTCCCCACGGCACGAACGCGGCCGGTGTGCCGTCCAGCCAGCGGAAGGCGCCCTCGCCGAACAGGTCGGTCATGCCGACCCATAGCTCGCCGGACGCCTGCATCAGCCCGTGCCGCAGGACGAGCTGGTTGAGTCGGGCCGTGGTGATGGTGGCGAGGTCGGCGCCGGGCGCGTGCCGCGCGCACCAGACCCGCGCCAGGTGCCAGCTGGCTGGCAGTTCGGCGCTGCTCACCACGCGGTAGCATCGGCCGGCGTCGGGCCACCAGGAGGCGGGGCAGGGGCGGTCCGACTCGTCGGTGCCGGTACCGGTGCCGGTGCCGTTGCCGGTGCCGTTGCCGGTGCTGATGGCCGCCGCCGACGGTTCGCACCCGCGAGGATGCGGTATCCACAGCCGCAGCGCCAGCAGCACGGTCAGCAGCAGCATCGCTGTTGGAGACTGGCGCAGCCAGTGGCGGCCGCTGGGAGCACCGCGGCCGCCGCGCCGCACAGTGCGCCCGCCGCGGACGAAGCTGGCCAAAACACGACGCCGCCGCCGGTCCATGCGGCGTGTCTCATTTGTCTCTCTGCTCGGGAAGTTGGTATAAATGGGACAATTTCGGAAGCATTGAAATCGATAGCGGACTATAGGATCTAAGAGTCGAGATGCGGTCTTAAGAACTTCATTATTTTCAGTATTGCGCACCTTCTTCTGTGATTACTCGAAGACCTTATGATGCGGATCGAAATGCCCGCAGAGTACTCACTATAAGCATCAAATTTATGGCGTCAGACCTGAACTAAACCATTTTCACGAGGGGTTTTCACGAGGGGCATGCGTCCTGCTTGAAACTTAGTTTCGAATGCTCCTGGCGGCGCAGCTTTTGGCCAATATCTACGGCCGATCAAGGTGGCGCAAGCCCATAAACACTGTACGCTCGGGCGGTTAGCTGACGTTTCCCAGTTAGTCGTACCACACGGCGACGCTCACCAGCACTGATCACAAACAGAGTGGCGTCGCCGTAGCGAAGCTCCAGGGGAGGGGGGGGGGGGGGGGGGTCATGGGACGCAAACACGGAATCGAACTGAACCTGGACACTGACTGACGTACCAGGGCGCTGAGCAAAGTCGGGTGGCGTCGAAGGCAGCGCCTAAATCAGCGGCTGGAGCGCTGAGAGGGCTTGCGCCGCCTCGCGTGCTTGCTCGAAGTGGTGGTTACGCTGGACTCGGGCGTGCAAGGCTCAGCAGTTGCAGCTATCTGTTTTGAAATTCCATGGCTCAGTCGTGTCGAATATTGATTATTCTTGTCACGCGGTGATACACGTACCACATACAGCTTTCGCTCGGGCGTCTGTCTGGGTACATGCGTGTTGAGCAGTGCAAGACGGGCGTCCGCGGGTGTGAGACCGGTCTTTCTCCTGCCAGATGTGCCACTGGCGCATCCATTGTGTTCAGCGAATAGTCATTTGCAATCTGTCAACGCTGGTTGGCCCTTCGGATTAGTTCGGAAATTGGAGATAACTTCTTGGAAGCAACTTCAGCAGCTGCCGCTTGAAACATCGCTTGGCTCCGGAATAATGCATCTAGTTAATGATCAACCGAACGGGCCAATCTAATACGAAGCCAGGTGTTGCTTTTCTCGCTATAATTTTGTTGAGGAGATTTTCGTCGAGCTTGCTGTCACAGCTTGTCTCTCTCACACGCTGCGCTCGGTCCCCAACTTGTAAGCGCCACTCTGACAGCTGCCACTCTCTTCCAGACGCGAGCAGTGAAAATGAGTGAGAAGATGGCGGGCGACCCATCCGTGTTCCAGGAGACCTTCCAATCCATAGTCCAGCAAAACATAGACGACTTCGAGATGGAGAGGGAGGAGGCGGTCACCGATGCCCTGCAGCAGCTGGTCGCCCAGGTGATGGAAGTGATCAGCTGTTGTCTCTTTGATAGGGGCGGTCTGCACGGTAGTTTCGACCTTTGACGGAGCTACTTTCCCGATGTGGCGCCGTCGCTTCCTCCCCGCTGCGCCAACTGGTCCGAACCCCCCTCCGCCGCCCGTGAAAATATTTGCTGAGAGCAAAGGTGTGCTTTCTCGAGGCCTCGGAATTGCCCCCGTTATCTGTCTTGCCTGCTCGTCACCTTGTTGTTCCTTGCGTGTAAGAGGGTACATCGGCTCCTTTATTACTCCCCAACTTGGCTGTGTGCATCGCTGCAGCAGCAGGGGGCCACTCCCGTCCGGTGGGCGGCCTCGCCAAGCTGGAAGTCACTGCGGCGCTGAACCAGCTGAGGTCGGGATCAGGTCGATGGCGGCGTGTGCTCTGTATGGATCGGCGTGCGGCGCTGATGTCGCCTCCGTGAGCCCATGCGGCAGCGCTGTCCGGGCGGTGGCTCGGGGTTCTGGTGCGCCGGGGCGGTCGCCGACCGACACAGGTCCGTGAAGGCGTTTGTGTGGGGCGGGTCCGGTCGTGCGCTTCTTTTGAAGCGTGGACATTTACACCAAAACTGAAATATACCTGTGAAATAATGCGTGAAAAATGTACACGTTGTGCTGATGCTTGGCTGAAGTGGATGGGAAATAATGATGAACGAATGTACACGCTGTGGTAATGTATAGCTGAGGTGGATGGGAAATAATTGTGAACAAATGTACACGCTGTGCTGATGCTTAGCTGGGGTGGAGAGCCATTCAATTCTGAATCTTAGAAACGCCATTGATGTGGGATACTGTTATTCCCGTCTTTGTTTGTGGCTCTTTTGCCTGGTCAGTGTTGGAGAGACAGTCGTCCACCGGATGCGTATTCACTTGCCACTCCTTCAGTCGAAGATATTCCACCCTCATCTTGGCGTGGCCTTCCTCACGATGCAAGTTTGAGAATTGCTGTGTTCTGCAAGAGGACAAGTGTGGTCTGTGCTAAGCCTTAGAAGTGTCTTAAATGAGATGGGACAGGTTTTAGCAGTTGGTAGATGATATTTGTTTCCATTTTTACGTGGACGGGGGTGCCTTTAATGTTCAATCCAGGGAATGAAACGAACACTCGGACGCCGTTCCTGACTGAATTTTCAAATTTCTCTCCACTCAGACATGAGTTTGACACATGAGGCAGACAGACATGGGCGAACACTATGTCAGTAGAGCACAGTCCAAAAGCCCATGGACTTGCGGATTAAACATCAATCATCGGTTACACAGCTGTAGTTGGCTGGGAACGCCGCACTCCTGCTGTGGCCACTACACGGTGACGTGACGCACGGCTCGGCCTGGGCGTGCGTAAGCTGGATCAGTCTGGTGTGTTTCGAATGTTATCGCAATCGGCCCGGGAGCTTTCGAGAAAGTTTTGGCCAGCGCCTTGCCCTCAGACGCGGCCGGAAGTCGCACTAAGCCGTGCGCTTTGAAGGCTGGTATTCTTGAATGATTAATCAACCGAGGTGTTAAATGCCAAGGTGCAACTGATGGATGACTAATACCCTCAGGCTGACTCTCGCAGCTGTGGTTGGACGAAGTTTGACGGGATGCATTGTGTCGTACATCCTTGCTACCGAGCTCGCTGAATCTGTGCGGCTTGTGACTGGCGGTGGCCGTCCCGCGCCACCATCCTGACACTCTCGCCGCCCCGTCGCAGGGCGTAGACACCCGCTTCATCGTGGCGGACGAGCGGGCGGGCGACGTTCCGACACTGATCGCCGAGCTGGCGGCGCTGGCGGCCGAGCCGGAGCCGTCCGAGGCGCAGCGGCTGCAGCTGGCGGCGCAGCTCGAGCGACTGCGCCAGTTCTGCGCGGCCGGCCTGCCGGAGCGTTGTCTGGCCGGCCGGCGCGGCGCGTACCCGGCCCTGCTCGCCTGTCTGGAGCCGGGCCGACCGGCGGCCGCCGCCGCGCTGCGCACGCTCGCCGCCCTGCAGGACGGCCAGCCGGACCTGTTCCAGCCGGCTGACTGCGCGCTCCTGCTGCGCCAGCTGCGCCAGCTGCCGGCCGAGACGCTGGCCTGGGCGGCGGCCGTCACGCTGCGCCACGAGGCCAACCGGCAGGCGCTGGCCGACGCCGGCCTGCTGGCCGAGCTGGCCGAGCGACTGTGCGACGCCGACACCGAGCGCAGCCAGCTGCCCGCCGTCTGCGCCCTGCTGCGCCACATGACGCTGGACGACGACGTGCGCGTGCCGTACGGCCGCGCGCACGAGCACGCGCGCCAGCTGGTGGCCGAGCATGGCCTCCTGGACGCGCTGCTGGAGCTGCTAAAAGGTGCCGGCCGGCCGCGAGGCCGGTGGCGCAGCCAAGGGCGGGGGCTCGTAGAACCATAGCCCTCCCCCGTCAGGTTCGAGTGCAGTTTTTCACCACGACATAACTCAACACACTTCCAGAATCTGATGATCAGGAAAACTATTTTGGTTTTGAATTTGATAGAAAATACCATGGTCAGTGACTTGTGGAGCCAAACAGCCGTAATTTAGTAGCAAGACTAGCGGATATAGCTCAGTGAATAGATGTCGTACCAATCTGAAACAACCGTTGTAGACACCAGAGGGAACTAACATCGATAGCTCATTGATACGCTAGATGCCGTGCCAGTTAGCGCTTGTTGGATTTGTGGGTCTGTTCGCAGTTCGCGGGTACTGTCAATGGGACTGGGACTCGCTCGTGAAAAATGGACTCCATCGCAATTCATGGTAGCTCGGCCGCAAATTCTGGCTGTGCCTCTGCGGACCCCTCTGGGGACGGAATCGTGGCTGGTCTCGAGGCTTTGCGCAAATTACGACCTGATTTTAGCGGCGAGATTTAACCTGCAGCGATCTGACTTTGCAGTCGACGAGCCAGTGCAATTTGACGTCATGGTCGGATGCTTCGAAACATTGAGTTTGATCACAGTTATGGGAAAGTAATGCTTACATTGCTTACATTCAAGGTCGTGTGAAGGCTCGCAACATATCACTGGCTTGACCTTCCACTGCGCGGACTGTACCACTCGCTTGAAGGCTTCCATAAGTTTTACTTCAACATCGTATCAACCATTTCAGCTTACAGCATTTCCTGTGTTCTGGCTGGGCTCGTTGCTGTGATGTTCAAGCAGCTTAAGTCTGTGATTTCTCCAGCTGAACACCCCGCCAACGGCCGTCAGTTGTGTGTCCGCCGGCGGCGGGACGCGTGACCCGTGACCCGTGACCCGTGCCCGTGCCTGTGCCTGTGCCTGTGACCCGTGGCCCGGTTCACAGGAGCGGTGGACGAGCCGGCGCTGTCAGCCGAGCTCATCCACACGTGCACAAAGCTGTGCGTGCGCCAGGAGTTCTGCGAGCAGTTCGCCGGCGGCGGCGGCCTGCACACTTTGCTGGAGACCATGCGTCGCTCACCGAGCCACACGGTGAGTGGCGGGGCCGGCGTCCGCTGGCTCCCACAGCCGCACCACGGCCGCGGGGTGGCTCTGGACCTCGGGTTTCGAGGGTGGCAGGCGTTCGTCATGTTTCCCGCGTGCCGTTAGCGAGGCGGCCAGCCGTTCGCGACGCCCGGCATGGGAGCGGACAGCGCGTGCAGGCAGAGTCGTGTTGCCGCCGCCCGGCTCGGAGAAGTTTCGCCTTGCTCCGGATTGGCCGCCGGGGCTGCCGCTCAGCTGTCTCGCGGCGGCGCCGGGGTGACGCACGAGCGAGGTGCTGGTCCATCGTTGCTTCCGCGCTTCTGTTCAGATCGGCCATTGGCGACGCCTCGCAACGGCGCGCTAGTGCGTGTGACGGCTAGCTCGTTCGAGTGTTGTCTGACGGCTAGTTTTTGTCTTGTCTGCCGGCCAGCTTGCTTGTGTTGGTCGGCGCTCCGCGGTCGTGCGGCGGTTTCGGAGTACGGCACGGCGTCACTCTGCTTCAGGCGCTGGTCGGCCGGGCCTTTTTCCTCATCCGGACGCTTGCCGGCTGTGACAAGGTGAAGCGGGCCATCATGGACGAGGGCGCGGCGGAGGTCATCACCGCCGCACTCGACACGCTCAAGGTCGGTGCGGCGAGGCTGTCGGTCTGGCTCCGATGCCGTTGGATTTGACCGCCATAGCCGTTGTCATCGGCCTCCAGCACCGCTCCAGCCCAATGTGTTGAGGCGTGGCGGAAAGCTGCTGTATCTGACAACCTATTGGCATTTTCAGTGTTAGCACTCGGCCGGTAAGAACGGGTGCGTGAGCTCCGTAATTGGTGGCCGACTGAGAAAGGATGATGTAGAATTGCCTATCTGTCCTCAGACGAAGGCGCGCGTGCGCCTGGCTGTCGTTGGCAATGGTGCTGGTGTATTGGTACTGTAGCCTTTTCCCTGCTCTCGTCAGGCAATGGTGCTAGTGTATTGGTGTTGTGGCCTCTCCTTGCTGTCGTTGGCAATGGTGCTGGTGTATTGGTGCTGTAGCCTTCTCCCTGCTCTCGTCAGGCAATGGTGCTAGTGTATTGGTGTTGTGGCCTCTCCTTGCTGTCGTTGGCAATGGTACTGGTGGTCGTTGGCAATGGTGCTGGTGTATTGGTGCTGTAGCCTTCTCCCTGCTCTCGTCAGGCAATGGTGCTAGTGTATTGGTGTTGTGGCCTCTCCTTGCTGTCGTTGGCAATGGTACTGGTGTATTGGTGCTGTAGCCTTCTTGTCAGGCAATGGTGCTGGTATATTGGTGCTGTAGCCTTCTCCCAGCTCTCGTCACGCAATGGTGCTGGTGTATTGGTGCTGTAGCCTTCTCCCTGCTCTCGTCAGGCAGTGGTGCTGGTGTACTGGTGCTGTAGCCTCTCTGTGCTGTCACTAGGCTCTCTGCTGCCGTCAGGCAATGGTGCTGGTGTGTTGGTACTCCAGCCTCTCTCCGCTGTCGCCAGGTGAAGGTGCTGGTGTTTTGGTGCTGTAGCCTCTCTTTGCCGTCGTCAGACGAGGGTGCTGGTGTTTTGGTGCTCCAGCCTTTCCCTGCTGCCGCCAGGCGAAGGTGCTGGTCTGCGAGTCGGCGTTCGCGGCGATCGGTGCGCTGACGCTGCGCAGCCAGGAGAACGCCGCCGCCCTGGCCGCGGCCGACGCCATACCGGTCATCGTGGCCGCCATGGAGCTGCACCTGGGCGAGCCCAAGACCCAGGTGAGACCACCGGAGGCCTCTATCGGCCGGGCAGGGAACCACAGCGTTTGTCGGGGATACCTAGATAGAGCTGAAGTGTGTATTGTCATTGTGGCTATAAGACTCTGTCAGCTGCCGAAGCTGTATGGTGTCGTCTGCGCCTCGTCCTGGCAGGAAGGGTGGGTGCCGCGGGGAATAGAACCGGTACCTCTGGTACAGACACGCAGCTTAACCACGGCACTAGTGGCACATGATTGGCTCATCGAAACTAGTTTGTTTCCCGGGGCCGGCCAGCATGGGAGTCATCTGCAGCATGCAGACAGTGCAGGGCAACGTTCATATGGCGTTGATTTCGGTTTAGATATGTATGGATCTGGTTCGTAACGGAAGCTGATTCAAAATACCCGAGTGTATTTTTTTACTGATAATTATATATGGTTAGACATATAGTGGATTGTTGGCAGCTTATTTTTCCATTGCGTTGGATATGGTGTCCCACTTTGATCTCTACTTGTAACTGGATTAACGTAGTCATGACCTTTGTCTTGTCACACAAGTGGTGTCCCCACTTGCCACACGTGGTGTCCTCACTTTGACCCCTACTTGTAAGTGGCTTAATGTCGTGACCTTTGCCTTATCACACAGGTGCCATGACTGGCATTGCCACTTACCTTAAGGCAATTTCTGGAGCCATTATTGCATAAGTTCATGGTGCGCTTATAAGTTCAGAGACGCATCAGTCACTTTATTTTATCCACTTCGATGGTTGGATCTTGATGTCTTGGCCTGTACCCGTTACATCACTGCTTCCACCCCTTCCAAAATCCGTCGCTGATTGTGCCCCCATTCCTGCACGCGCTCACATCAGCATTCAGGCACGTGTGCAGAGTGTCATGCCGACTTATATACTTGATTTTCTTTCCGACTGAACTGTTGCTGTATGACCGTGCAGTAGAAGTGCCCGAAATCGTCCTCCTCTCCGCCCTTCCCGACTGAACTATTGGCACCGTCCAGCGTGTTCTGTTACCACACACGGTCAGTTACAGGGACGAGTGACGCATCGTCGCCTTTAGGACTGTTCCTCTGTTTCGTGACCGACAGAGTGGCGTGTTGGGCCCCGTCGGTGTATCATAGGGCCAGAGACGACTGGTCCAGCCGGCGTTTGGTCCAAGCTGATGCCGTGGTCCAGACTGGCCTCCATGCCCGCTGTTAGACTGACGGACCGGACGCGTCGAACCGTTCAGACTGGTGGGCCAGTCAGGCTGACCATCGAGACTTGGCCCGCTGTTCAGCCCGCCTGACTGACTGACTAAGTGACTGACTGACTGACCGACCGACCGGCCGGCGTCTGACTGAACGCCGTCTCCCGCAGAAGCTGGCCTGCATGGCCGTCAGGAACATGGTATCGCGCAGCCCTGAGCTGCGGCCCGTCTTCAGGGAGCTGAACATTGAGCAGCTGATCAACCAGGTGCTCCAGGCGCACGGACCGAAGGTGAGCAGACGCTGACGGAGTACCCCAGGCGCACGGACCGAAGGTGAGCAGCCGCCAACAGAGGGCTTCAGGCGCACGGACCGAAGGTGAGCAGCCGCCGACAGAGGGCTTCAGGCGCACGGACCGAAGGTGAGCAGACGCCGGCAGAGTACTCCAGGCGCACGGACCGAAGGTGAGCAGCCGCCAACAGAGGGCTTCAGGCGCACGGACCGAAGGTGAGCAGCCGTCGACAGAGGGCTTCAGGCGCACGGACCGAAGGTGAGCAGAGCCGACGGAGTGCTCCAGGCGCACGGACCGCAGGTGAGCAGAGCCGACGGAGTACTCCAGGCGCGCGGACCGAAAGTGAGCAGCCGCCAACAGAGGGCTGCAGGCGCACGGACCGAAGGTGAGCAGACGCCGGCAGATGGCTTTAGACATGTTAGGGGGGAGAATCACAGCACAGAGGACGGAGCCCACGTTGGGACGAAGTGATAGGGTTTTAAAAGGATGGGGTGCAAACGCGACTTAGTGCAAGCAGGTCATGAAGATCTTGTGCGCATCAGCAGTCGCCCGGCCACGTGTTGCTTAGCGGCCAGCGCGGAGCCTGCTGCTGGCTATCCGGAGGTCAGGACACCGCGCCAGGCAGCCTCAGCGCTGGCCGTGGTGCCCCTTGCGGCGCTGGCCGGCTGCTCAGCTTCGCCCTCGGTCCACCAGGTGGACGCGGAGGCGCGGGCGGCTCTGCGCGACCTCGACTGCCAGGTGACGCTGAAGGAAGAGTGGACGGGCCGCGGCGGCGCGCTCACCACCGGCCGCATCACGGAGCCGGAGCGACCGGACGCCTAGCGGCCGCCGCCGCTGCTGAAGATGATGCCGGCGCAGCCTGTGATACTAACGCCCCGAGGTGCTCCCGTCATCGCCCAGGCCGGCCAGCACGCTGTGATACTCGCCTCTCTCGCACCACGCCGCCTGCCCGGCGGACTCGGCCGCTTCAACTCATGTTTGTGTTTTTGGTACGTGTGTGGTTTTAATATATTTTTGCACGAAATCGGGCTGGCGGGAATGCCGCGCGCAAATCGGGCAGTAACTACCTCTGCTGGCTGATGGTTGATGGTGATGCCTTCGTCGTAACGTTAAACGCACATTATTCTCAACCATTCCAGGGTGAGTGAGTTAGTTGTGTGTGAAAAAGTGCGAAAAGAGTGTGAAAAACAACTGCGTTTCTAGTGGATGCCTTCCTTTCACACTAAGGTTATTCCCCAATATATAAATTCCAGCCATACTGTTGTGTGTATATTGCTAAGAAAACAGACGCGGCTTCATGCCAGCCAGCCCGCCACCCTCCATGTTCTATTCAATTGTATTCAGCTTTCTATTCAAGTCCATTCAATGTAGTTTTCCCAGTTTGCCGAGATGCCCTTGTTACCAGATTCGTTCCGGTCATCAGCTCGAACGACCGATCCAGTCTATCTGCAGTCTTTGATGTTGACCAGGGCGACGGCTATGCCCCTGCCGTCGTCGACTGCTGTTACCTTGCTGGCAAGGGTGGGAATGACCCCGCAAGGACGCCCTCGGTGTCCTTTGACGTATCAGATGCCTGTGTGATGCAATGAAGAAGTGCATGGTAGCTGCGTACTCACAGCGAGTGTTAAGCTCTTCGACTCTCACCCAAGATGCTCACCTGCTTGCTTTGTTTGGGTGATGCTGCTATTGGTGATAATGGGAGCGGTGTATGTCGCCAATCTCTAGCAAATGTCCTAGTGCCAAGTGGGGTTTCGTCTTCAGGCTGCGA
Organism: Pollicipes pollicipes; assembly: GCF_011947565.3. Taxonomy (NCBI): domain Eukaryota; kingdom Metazoa; phylum Arthropoda; class Thecostraca; order Pollicipedomorpha; family Pollicipedidae; genus Pollicipes; species Pollicipes pollicipes. The sequence continues at coordinate 28,429,015 of NW_023596746.1, read as the reverse complement.
ACAGCTTTGCTCGCGTTGCCTGCTTCTTTGAAACGCGTATTTTGGCGTGCGGTGGGGCCCTCACTAACCGCCAATGTCGGAACAAAGCAATCACTAGGTGCAGTCTCCATTCAAAACAATTTAGCGGCATCCTCGAAGGAGGATGCCGCTAATTTGCCGGAGGATGCCGCTGATCCCTTTTTATTATTACTCACAAACAGTGTGCATATCCGGGAAACAATTTTGGACTTAGCATTGCAGCATGTCCCACCCGCACAAGATATTAATCGTATTCTTGGTTCGCATGTTTCGCGACCACTTCCAGCGCCAAATGGCCGTAGAAGCTGGTCTGCTCGTAAAAATCGCAGCCACCTCAGCAGCGCACAGCTCCGTGCCCGGCAGCCCACCCAGCCTAATAGTCGATCGTGCCTGCGTTCCTCAGCCACTGACGTACAGCTCACGTTACTTTCCTAGTGGGAGGTCAGTTCACTGCCTCCTCAGTTATCTCGTGTCTCTGAATCAGCCCATTACCTCCCTAGTTGCCATGTGTCTCTGAATCAGCCCATTGCCTCCCTAGTTACCATGCGTCTCTAAATCAGCCCATCACCTCCTTAGTTACCCTGCGTCTCTGAATCAGCCCGTTACCTCCCTAGTTACCATGTGTCTCGGAATCAGCCCATTACTTCCCTAGTTACCCTGCGCCTCTGAATCGGCCCGTTACCTACGTAGTTACCCTGTGTCTCTGAATCAGCCCATTACCTCAGTTATTCCGTGTCTTTGAATCAGTCCATTACCTCAGTTATCCCGTATCTCCGAATCGGCCGATAGCTTTTCCATCTATGCCATGCTTTGGAATCAGCCCATTACCCCTGTAGCTACCCCGTGCCTCTGAATTGCCCATTACCTCATTAGTTAGCCAGTGTCTCTGGATCAGCTCTTTACCTCCCTAGTTACCCATGTGCCCCTGAGTCAGCCCATTACCTGCCTAGTTGTCCCGTGCCTTTGAATCCGTGCGACTGCGCAACACTCTCCCACCGCGGCATGCGGGATCAAGAGTCAGCCACGCTGCCGCGCCCAGCGAGTCCTGGAAGACTGCGCTGAGCGCGTCACGGAAGGCCAATCCAGAACCCAATCAGCCTCGTGTGACCCTGCGAGGCGAGGCTCGTCTGGCGCGAGCGGCAGCCGGCCGCGCCCGGACCGGGTGTGGTGACGGTGGCCACTTCCTGGTGGCAGATGACGCGGCCGGCGGCCGGCGCGCGGCGCCGCGGCCCATCCATCGGCGCGCATTCCGACCGTAATTAGCCCATTGTCGACCACCCCGGTAGCACTAATGCTCCCGAAATCGGTCTAATCACCGTTCTCCATCGAACACATGTTTCCATCCTTTGAGCGGGCGCATGATGTACTGGAATGTGTGGACGTCACCGGGCGCGCCGCGCCGCCGAATACCAGACGCCCGGCACGGCGCCGGCGGGCCATTTTTTTAGGGCCGCCTGGACCCGGATGGCCGGTCGGCGAAACGTGGCCGGAGGAGGCGGGCGGCGTCCCGACGAGGACAGCGATCGGCGGGACAGGGCGGAGGCAGGGACCGGAGGAGGGAGGGGACTCACGGGTGTGGGGTGCGAGGGAACGCACCGTCATAAGGTGGTGGACCGGGGTTTGCAGAGGCAGGGGTGGTGGACCGGGACGTGCGGAGGCAGGGTGGTGGACCGGGACGTGCGGAGGCAGGGTGGTGGACCGGGACGTGCGGAGGCAGGGTGGTGGACCGGGACGTGCGGAGGCAGGGGTGGACCGGGACGTGCGGAGGCAGGGGTGGACCGGGACGTACGGATGCTGGGTGGTGGGCGGGGATGTGCTGGGGCAGAGGTGGCCCGGAATGTGCGGAGGCAGGGTGGTGGACGGGGATGTACTGAGGCAGGGGTGGACCGGGATATGCGGAAGCAGGGTGGTGGACGGGGATGTGCTGGGGGAGGGGTGGAACGGGACGTGCGGAGGCAGGGTGGTGGACCGGGACGTGCGGAGACAGGGTGGACTTTGATGCGTGGGGATAGGGTGGTGGGTCCGAATATACCGAGACGGTGTGTGTGTGACCTTTGGACGCGGGTGAATGCAGCTGGACGGGGTGGATGATCTGAATATACAGAGACAGGGCAGAGATTAGAACACGGAGAACATGATGCGTGCTGGATTCACGAGACAAAAGACGAAGACAAGAACAAGCAGCTGGGAGTGCGGGGATGGAACCACAGAGGCAGGGCTGTTTGCTGGAGCACACAGAGGTGTGGCAGACCCACAGTTGATGGAATGGGACTTGAGACTGGATGGTGGAGCGGGACGGTGGGGACTGGAACCCAGCGAGGGAGCCTGATATCCTGCGAGATGCCACTCAGCTGGTCGTGAGGCAAATAATCGCGGTCAAGGATCAACCGTGGACGTGTAAGGCCTCCGTTGGCTTGCTCTACCCAGTTCATCATTCGAGGTGCATCGTATAATATGGTTACAATGAGGATTCTGCAACCGTCATCTCAAAACGTTCATCTCAACACGCCCGGTTTCAAGCGGTAGACGTGCCTAGGTGTATTTGTTGCTTGAAACTCTTAAAGGGTAACATCCAGTGACGGGACATTTTAGGGTAATTCAATATGAGTAGGTTTGAGCCGTTTGGTGAGCATGCTGTGAGCATGAACCATGACCGCATGCAAATCAGTTTCGTCTGGAAGCACGACGTATTTGGTGTTGGCTGGCATGCTTCTGTTTGTTTCGTACCGCAGGGGCTCCCTGCAGCCAGGAGGCCGTCACGTCGGCTGTTGTGTTGACCTCCTGCTAATCCGCGTCCATTGAATAAGCCCCAAGCTCTCGGGTACATGACCATCGCCCGGCACGCCGTGCCGTAATCCATGGCTATTGATCAGACTCGCGCTGACAGCCCGTCCGGGACACCGGAGAGCGGGCCCGGCCGCTCCGTCGCGCGGGGCTGGTCCAGCGCTGCACACGTGCCGCACGTGTCGGCCTCCGCGGTGCCGCGCCGCCGCGCGCGCGCCGCTGTCGGCTCGGCAGCGGTGGCGTCGGTCACAGGCGTGACGACGCTGAATGCAGTTGAATGCAGTCGAATGCGCGTACACGCACGCACGCACGCACGCACGCACACACGACGCGTGCACCGTATCGAAATCATCCTGGAGTCGGTTTTCAGGCTGGAGGTATGCATGAGTTGTTTCGTCGCTCTAAGCTGCACTCGGGACGTTGGCGGGTCATGATGCACAACGGATATATTTATCAATCTTAACGTACGCCGGCGTGAACGCGTGCGACGCTCGGAAAAGAACGGCTTCCGTCGGGCTTGCTTTCATCTGGTCCTCACTGTGATGCTAGGCAATTCAGATGACATTCAGCTATGCGCATCATCTCGTGCTGTTTATGTTCCTGGGCGGGAGATAATGCAATGGGATGCGGCAACTAAATGGAACCAAGGTCTAGATCTGCATCGTTGGACGGTAAGAGGATCGCGCGAGGCATTCTGCTGATCGCATCTCGCTCCTGCCAAGTTTTAAGGTGTGGTCTTGGCCGATGCTGCTGGCTGCCGTAAGCGGATTGCAGCATCCCTACGACTCAAGTTGAGAACAGCAGCTCACAAAACCGTTTGCGTGTTCTCGATTTAAAGGGTTGGAATCACACATCGATGCATTCTGGCCACGCAAAGGCAGGCTTATGCCAAAGAGGTGAAATTGCTACAGCATTCGATTGTGCTGCGTCTTGCCATGTACGAGTAGAATGTTTTCGCATGGTGCCTCTTCCGCCGAGCGGAGGTATGTGCTGCATTAACGCAATAACGCTGTACTTCATAATGAGATTGGATGAGGTAGCGGATGCGCTGTCCGCGGACTAGAAAACTAAGAAAAGCTGGATCGTCCCTTAACCCTCGCCCTGATAACGAAGAGGGAGTCGATGCGATCCCGGAAGCTTTCCTGAAAATACATCTTCTGCACGTCGTGTGATGGCATCACAATTTTCAATAGCCTATGGGTCATTTAGTGCGCGTGTTTTGATTCCGAGAAGCACGGCTTCTTAGGAACACTGCGTAGGGATGCATGACCGGCGGCAACCGACGAGTTCGCCGATCGCGCGCGGCGGGCCGGCACCGTCACATTAACGAAGACCTCCATTACAAACGTATGCTGAAAACACACAAAAACGTGCTTAGAATGTGCTTAGAATCATACGTGGAACAAGTTTGCATAAACATCACGTTGGTTGTGACGCAGTTCCGCAAAGATTGGAATATGAACCTTAAATAATGCGATCTTCAGGAAAAATTGACCTTTGACTTGACATAACGGACTGAATGATTGACTAAGCAACGTGAAACTTATTACCAATCGCAAGATCCCATTTAAACCAATCCACTGGTTTTAACTTTCCATTCCACACGTTCATCACTCGCAGCATTGCTTTCACTTGAGTGAGACATCGTATTTTGATACTTGCACTGAAGCCAATTTGAGCATGATGAAACGTGCGACCAGTTCAAGTTATACACATTACGTAAGTATTTTAAAATACCCATTGCCGCCTTCGTAGACAATTTTTTGGGGACATCGAAATCAGACAGTAGATCTACGCGGCTCGTATTCCCCTACGTTTTTCTCTTAGGCAGAGGGCACACACGTTAGCCCCACAGTAAGCCAGATCGGCTTCAGAACGATTGATTTAGCTGGGTGACCGTGGGAGTAGTTTGTTTCTTGAGATTGTTCTATGCACCAACTTTGGCTGCAATACATTTGGTAGCATTAATAACACCAAATTCGCTGGAAATGGCTAGTCTCCTCGCCTTCCAAACGTCTGAAAGCGGCTCCCAGCTTAGTGTGGAAAAACCGAGTGCGTATCTTTAGCTGTAATTCAAGTTACTTCTTCAACTTTAAAAGCCTCACTTATGTATCTTCATATTGTTTTAGCATGTTTATGCACGCACATGCATTTACATACCCGATCTTGCACATATCCTGCATGTCTGACCTGTCAGGCCACATCTATAGACGTATTCTTCATGTTCTACGTAATATTGCACCCAAAATCAAATCAAGTTTTATCTGACTCCAGGCAGCGATCCGCGCCTTTAGAGTGCAGATGCTTTATATTGAAATAAACCACCACTCACCAGCAAGGGGTAATCATAGGTCATCTGAGGTCATGCTTTGATGGTCCATGACCGTAAGGCTTTATACATAGAATCTACATAATCGATGAGGACATTGGAAGACACTACACGGTGGTCATATTTGCAGTGCCTTGAGCGTTCTTTGACCCTCGTCTTCCGAGGGGTTTCGTCATCGTCCGACGAGCGGGGATTCTTTTTTCACTTTCGCTCCGACGAGCGAGGATTCAGAGGCCCATAAACTCTCAAACGCGTAGGGCAATAGGACTAAGGACTAAGGACTCTTATGACTAAGCACAGAGTAAATGATATAACGATACTCCCGTCGAACTGTGCTGGGCACAAGCGACTGGACAATGATGAGTTGATGGGTGTGACTTTTGCAGATCAAATCAGGCCATAGAGTCAAACAACATGGTATAGATGCTATTCTCTTGACTCAGAAATAAGCATAGCGTCATGATATAGGGGCAAGTAAGTGAACATCCACTACAATGCAGAAAACCGCATTGAATAGCTCGTGGAAAACTACCAGTCACTAATACACATCGACAGACGTGACCTGTGATGCGTCAAGTGAAGTCAAAGGGGTCAAAAGATGGTGTTGCCGCGACCTCTCGGGCTATACCCAGAGCGGAACAAGCCACTTCAACTTAGAAAATTGCGTTAGATATGCCTTCCAAAGCTTGTTAGATATGTGCCGTTCAGGTATCATATATGTTACCTACAAAAGGTAAAACCTAGTGGCAAAGGTTAAAGTTTGATCCCGCTGGACCTTGGATTTTAATAAATTTGGATGGTGATGTTACGGTTTCACGGAGCAAATTAGCGAAATTTGCAAAAGACGAATTGATGCAGGTCACGAAAAGAGCTGCTGAGCAACAGGATACCATGTCGAAGTACCGCATACAGGTGGCATGAAAAAGTTGAGACGGTGATAGAAATTCGGCGCCCAGGGGTGGTAAAACCTGCCGACTTGGCGGATAACGTTGGCGACAAAAATACATATATTCACGTGAGGCTTGATGCCAAAAATGTTTTTAGACAGCCAATTTTAGTGGCGGCCAAGACGAAAAAATACATTATGTAAACACAAAGCACACTATGCAAAACATAACGTGAGGTCTCCATACATAGATCTTAGCCTATCCCAAACTAGGCAGCATAAAGTACTGAAAAAGATCTAGGTATGAGGAGTCATCTGACCGCAAGGGCGTGTTTCACTTGGTACCATGCGACTGACATGAGGTGGGCGGTGACTTTCAACGCAGTCCAACCTTTCAAGTGGCATCCGCATTGCAGTGCCATGAATACCTGCCTGGGGTTCAATTTCTGGCCTTGTTTACTTCGTTGACTGTGCCGTGATTTAGCATCCTGTCCTCAGCGACGAGAGGCATCGACAGTTCAGGGTAAATCGGCGGGATGATCCGGTCACAGTGGAAATTGACCCGTGATTATCCAAACCACCTTTTCAACACACCGAAAAGGCTGTTGACTCGCTGAAGAAGTCACAAGAGACCAGTCTCCTCTCCGTTCAAAGAGCCGTGGATTTGATGTTGGAGCCTAGTGGTACTCCTCATGAGGGAGAATAACAGGAGGTGGTAATAGTTTTGCAATACCAATTTATGCCATTTTCGTGCTTGTCCTCATTTAGAATGGTTACCAGTCGCAAAGATCTTCAAATCAGGTGTGTTCCTACTTCTTATTCAGTTCATGGTTGCATCCCCCCCCCCTAAATGTGAAGCAGTGTGCTAATCTGGGAGACATTCATACTTTGGGGGGTACATTGCGTAATCTTTACTGCTCCCTAACCTATCTTCAAAAATTATGTCCCTGCTTGAAATGCAATTATTTCATCAATGCTTTGATAACTTATAAGCCACTATTCACAGTTCAACCTTTTGTTAACATAAATCTCAGCTGCTCGAAATTCATGATACCCAATTATGTAGGCCATGAGGTGATGAAAGTGGGGAGTGGAGTGTCCAGAAAAGACGGTTTTGTGTAACAGGTAGCCTTTTTCTCATATCTTTCTGTAATTTTCCAGCCAGAAATGTTGGCTGCGGGGAGGAATCAGCATTGAGGGTGCCCAACCCAGCATGTGGTGGCATAAGGACGGGAGTGCCAATTTTTAGGCACGATTAGAGGAGATATCAACCCATGGATCATGGCCAATGAATTAAGTTCAGAGAACATGGTTTTGTGTTATAGTTAGCTTTTTCTATATTTTTTTTGTAATTTTCCAGATAGGAATATTGGCTGTGGGTGAGAAGGAATCAGCATTGAGGGGAACCAAGCAAATACAGATATTGGGTAGTGCCCCAGAAATTAATTTGAATTGACACTCCTGCACTATGCATGACAGACATTACAAATGACCTTAGATTTGCGTGCTACTCTCATGCAAAGGGCAATTTTGGCCTGCTAATTGAATTTCCACCAATGTTTGGATGCTGGTAATTAAATGTGTCATTCTGCTGTAGCAGTTGATGTTTTCATGAGCTAAAATGTAGGTTCTTCCACCAAAATATATAAAATGGAAAAAGAGATAGCAGCGAATAATTTTAACCCCTACCTGATTCACCAATTTTTGTGACGCCGACTGGTGGGGGAGGGGGATTCCCTAACGCTTGCAAACTAAGAGAGGTAAAGCCTCGCCACAATATAACGCAAGCGGTGAGCTGTCTTTAACGAGGTCTCGTAATTGGCAAAAAGTCTCCTGTTGTTCACTGACCCCCACAAAACCAAGTCGAAGGTAAAATTTTCCTAAACACCAAACACCAGCCTTGCATGCTCATATATACAACACCATGCCATAAAGTGTCATGGAACATACACAGTGTGTTCCTTGTGTAATTATGAGTACAATGGCGTGTAGTTTAATCTGTTTGGAGCCTATATTTATAAGGTAGGGTTTCGTTCATGTAAGGGTGCGAACCATTCGCGCGCGGTCCGCGAAATCGTCGCTTGCTCCCCGCCGCACCCGCGGTCTTTAAATCGTCTTGCAATGTAAAAACACCACTTTTCTGAAACCAGAATTGCTAAGGGCACCTTTCGTGTCGACACGCGCACAATGGATGGTCCAGACGCCACCGAAGATTTGAGCAAGACTGCACAATCTGCCGCAATGGTATCCTCAGAAAACCGAAGGGGGGAGGGGGGGGGGGGGAGCGCATCAGCCACACTTTCTCCTCCTGTCAGGGCGAGTGACTTATTCAGAAAGAGCTACTCGCATGCTGTCAAGTTATTGGCAAATTTCGATGCAGTTGTTCGGGCACGGCGAGAGGCGCCCACCAGTCAAAACACGCCGCGCCGGGCTTGGACCATGCCTAATGTGGATTCTTTGATGACGGTTGAGATGGGGCTCGAAACGCAAACATGATTTTCATAAGGGACATCGTCTCGTGGAGGCCCCATATTTGACGTCACTCCCAGTGCCGCTTGCTCTGGCTCTGAATCTGCCATGCAGTCTCCTGTCTTGTCTCTCGAGGTCCTTCGCTGTTTTTTTTTTGCGGTCGAGGAAAGCCAAATCCATCCGTAGATAGAGTTTAAACATGAGGTCTCGGCACGTCCCGAGGGCGGAAGAGAACTCCTGTTGTGATTAGTATATCTCATTAGTCTAGGACAGGTACGTCTGCTTTCCCAGCAGCAGCACTTATCCTGACATTTGTTCAAGGACAGTGTGTGACTAAACGTTTCGGTTATGCGCATGATATTGCAAATTCCAGTGATGAAGGATATTTTTGATGGTAGGCTGATTACTGATGACGCGACTAGGCATGAACTTAATGACTAGTTTGCCATCTGGTATCGCCTTACACTACAATTTGCCCTCCAAAAATTTGGTCGGCGACAAAAAATACACTTTACTACCCCTGTCGGCGCCTGCCGACTGCTATGGCATCCACACCATGTAAATAATTTAGGACCAGTTCGTGTCGCAGTGACGTAACATGGTGACGCCACAAACCCCCGATGGGTTCAGAACCATTCAATACCTGGTACATATAAATATATATATTTATATAAATAAATTATATAAATAAAATATGAATATATATATATATATATATATATATATATGTATATATATATATATATATATATATATATATATCTATCTATCTATATCTATATATAAATAATCCAATGCCAAATATCAACCACTGGGCTTATCAAACGCGTTCTGGACGCAGGTCATTGCATCTGGTGGGAGGAGGGAGAAATTTTAGACTATGAGAAAACTGAAGAAAAATGAAGGTTGAGAAGGGTAGTTTTGCTTCCTTATAGAAAGCGTAGTTTTTTAATACAAAACACGGCGGCAAGAATAGCGAGTCTATGCCGAATTTCAAACTGAAAAGACTAGAAAAAGAGCAGTCGGCTTGGAACAATGTGTGATACTGGGTGCGAAAGCGGGCTTCGGGTCAGGGAAATTTGCACACTTGTGTGTTATCTTGTTTAAGTGTTGCGATATGCCGTATCCATCGCTTTCGAATCTATTCCGAAATGTGAAAAAACTACGCATATGTTTAAGGAGTATGCGTGGTGCCAGTTGGTTGTCACGTGACATGGTGACATCCCGAAGAAGTGCATGTAACGACATAGAAAATGTGAGTGCATTACATGCGCTCTTTGTCAGCGGTTTGAGTTACTTATCTGCGGCTGAAGTGCAAAAACAAGCCATCTATTCCACTTTCGTACTCAGAGCGATAAGTAATGGGATTGTACGCTTTTTTCTTGATGCGTGCGTGAATGTTTTCATGACTATCATTATCTGACCAAGGTTGAAGAAGGGGTAGAGATTATTTCGAAAGGTCCCGTAGAATATAAGCAAGCCGGCTGGAAGATCATTCTTTTATGTTTACGACGCCCCAGCTCAATAAGATTTTCAAGCATGATTGTGATCATGATTTATTTCGTCATTGCTGTTAGCATAAATGCCAAAGTGACGTAAGTTGTCAAGTGCATTTGCGAGGAGCACTTTACATATAGATAAGACAGTACTGTTAGCCTTATTCCTCGTAGAATAACCAGGAGAAAGGAGAGATAGATCCATTTAGGTAAGCTGCCACGTAAGCTGCAGAGACGTAAAGGGCCGGCACAAGCAAAAGCCACGTTGTCAGTACAGGTGCGCAACACGTGTGCAGCAGAGTGCCGTATGACGCGGCACTGGCCAGCTGAGCCCCGTGAGACGCGGTACCGTCCTACACAACCCCGAAGGTCTGACCTTGGCACAATGCAACCTTCCTCTTCAGGTCTATGCTCAGATAACGTGAGCAGGTCAATATGCCAAAATTTCAGAGATGTTTTGCGGTATATTTTGATGCGCCTTTGTTTACTTTTTTCAAGTTGGTCGAATATGTTTATTTTTCCATCTCCAAACGAATGTCCCCTCACGTCGGTAGTCCAATATTCGATGCGGATTTTCTGTGTGTAAAATAGTTCTACGGAGCGGGAAACTCCATATTAGGCCCGTTTAAATGACGACCACACTTTACAGCTCATGGCTGTGCCAGTTCATCTAACTAGTACGTCCTATTGTAGTTCGTTTTCGAACATAGGGCGTGCCACTGACCTCAGCAGAAAATTTTCATGTGGGAAAAACAAGGCCACTATAGTGTGCGCGTTTAAACCTCTGACGAAAAATGTAACTTTCTTTAATCTGCATTTACAAAGTATGTTATTTCAACTGACTTTTGCTTTATGGAAGTAAAAAAAGGATTTCATTCGCTGGTGTTCCATCATTGTGGGCCATGATGATGATAGCCACGCTTGAATATAACTAGAGCTAAGTTTACAGAAGACGTCAAGCAGTCATCAATATTTGCTATGGAATCGTCCGACGCTTCCTCCAGTGCTCCGGGTCACTAGTTGAAACGTCGAGTGTCTATTTGGTACATCTGAATGTTGTGGGCATTAAATGGCTTTAGTGATGACACACCCATAAGCATCAAACGGCCACCACGCCATATCTCAATATGTCTTGACACATTCCTTTGAAACACCACCTCGTGGCATAACTTGGGTCGCTTCCTACCAGCATAAGCGCATTTTCCCTCATTTTGAGAACGCAGACCCTGAGTATGCCTTCGAGTTTGCGCCCAAGATTTAATTTACAAGATTAATTATTTACATTTGCTATTAATTTAATTTACAAGATTTAATAAAAGTCCGCTTCAAAGTACCTCATAATTTGCTGCCTCAGTGTCAGAAATGAGAACTAACTTTTCCGTAAACGCCACTTGCATGCAGATCGGTCCCCCGGTGTTTTGTGCCGATTCGTTGGTTAGGTATTCCTGTTCCAACATAATCGCGATAAAAAGTGGCATCGCATACCAAGGACAGCAGGAATCACTGTAGAAGATCAGGGAGCAGCATGCTCTGATGCGCCCTGCAACTTGACGTTAACAGACGACCGTGGCAACTGTCGACGAGAGGCCACTCCTGCACGGCACGGATACTGTCAGACGGCACTTGCTGTGCCTCAATATCATCCATAAACATGAGGTTGGCCCCTGGAGGCCATACAGTACGAGCCACGAAGCAAGAACAATTTTCTTTTTATGCAGTTAAATGTAGCAGCATGGAGCCTTTTTGCTTGGCGGCAAGCTGGTAATTGCAGCTCACGCCAATGCTGTCCGCATATTTTGAGGCCTGACGTGGCTGCATCTGACTGCATTACTGCCCTCAGGCCACCGTAGCACATTTAGCACAGGCCAATGTGATACGAGGCCTTTCGCAACGCAGGGTGAAAACAATACACGCTACTTCCCTGTTCTACGCAGTAGCCCTGCACGTTCCATAGCAGAGGAATGACTACTGTTTCAATCATCACAGTTATTCGTGCACCGTCCGGCATTACCACACAGCATGGTGCTGATGGAACGTCTCGCCTCCACCCCTGTCACCATCTCAGCCCCTGTATTCTCTGCTCCATCCCTTCTCCGCCCGGGCTCCGTTTTCCGTTTCCGCCCCATCCCGCCTCCGCTCCGGTCTCGCCACCCATCCGGCCACCGTCCCCGTCCCCGTTTCCTTCTCCGCCGGCCACCCGTCCTTAGCGTCGCTACGCCGCCCGCAGCCGAGTCGGCGTCGTCTGGCGCCCCTGGCCCGGCCGACACCACGGCGGCCGCATACCGGGGTGCGGCCGGGCCGGTGCCGATCACCGCCCTGCAGAATGTTTACTGTTTGTACAGGCTGGCCGCGGCGTACTCGTAATCATGACGGAGGTATGCGGCGCGCTGACGGTGCTCGCTCAACGCTGCCGCCGGCCGGCCGGCCGAATAGCTGAATATGTTAGCGCGCTCCTGAATCCGTGCCCGATGGCTGCGGGCTCCTTCATCTGACGGCGTCCGCAGAACAAAGAGCTCGCCGCCCGGTGCCCGATCGGCTTTTGGTAATTAATCGCGGCTACTCGGAACGGGTCAGAGAACTCGTGCACCGGCAATGCCCGCGAGCTGTTTTGGGGACCTGCTCATGGGTAGCGAAGCAGAGATGCAGCACTCTTCGCGTTGCACGCTCTCCAGGTCGTGGAAGCATAGATGCGGCGCCTGTTTCAGACGTGCGCGACGTGCTGGCCAGAAGACGACGACGCTCGGCTACTAGTCGGTCTGCCATATCTACACTCCATGTTACCTGAAGTGTGACAGCGGCAAAAACATCATGACGATGCAGTGTACATCGTAGCCCACACCCGACCACGTCATCCCCTCGTGCTCCTTATTTTGCCGGTTTGCATCAGCAGGTCCACGCGCGCGGCTGCCAAGGACACTTCTATTTGCGGCGCTGCCAGGCCCACCACCCCGCGACTAACCTCGGCGTGGTTGGGCGAGCTGCACGCGGGCATTCATGACGGTGTTGGCGCGCAGGTACACAAAAACGCCGCCGGCGGCGCGGCTCCGATGTCGTGCAAGAATGCCGGCGGCTTTTTTGTCGCGGCACCTCCGTGTTCCGGGCTGCGCGGCGTCTGGCTAATGAGGTGGCCTGCTACAGTTTTATCATAAAGGCGCCTCTGACCGCGGAGCGACGTTGCTGGGCAGGCCGGCGCGCGGCCGCCGACAGACCGGGTCTGGGCGGGGAGCGTCGTAGCGGACCGGGGTCAGGGGCCTGACACCGGACCGAGGCGTGGAGAGGGAACCATCGAGCCAACGAGTGCTCCGTGTCCCGTGAGTGTCCCGGGAACGCTTCAGTGGAGCTCCACCAAAAAACGCTGGGAATACAAGAAATATTTTGCAAATCCAGTGCTAACATGTCATGTCATAGACACAGCAATGGTTTTCTGAAGTGGTGCGGATGTGACTGTATGCCCTTAAACAGCAACAGCAAAGTTCACAGTAAACAGCAACAGCAAAGTTCCGGTCATGGGAGCCGAAGGCGGGACCGGAGTGCCTGGAAGCGGGAACTGAAGCCTTGTAGTGGTGTACAGCCACGTCAGTGTCATGTGTTCAGCTGGGCGCAAATCTGCCGATTTTTGTTTCAGAAAATTTTATGTGACAGCATTGTTTGCCGCAGGGCTGACAACAATTGAGGAAACGGCGTGAGCTCCGTGTTGTGAACTGGACCAACGTGTGACCCATGCAATGCCTGCCTACGCAGCACACGAACGAGCAGTATGGCACGTTGACTAGCGATGACGACGCGCTGGTTGACTTAATACAATAAAAGAGCTCTCACGAACGAAAAGGGGGTTCCTCTAGTAGCAAACGCAAGACAGCACCTGGCGACTGCTGGCCACCGGCCGGCGGTGGCGTGCCGGCAGGGTCGAGTGACCGCAGCGCCGCACAGGCAAGAAACACCGGCGGCGAGAGCCGGCCGGCCATCGCAAAAACGGCCGGCGCCGGGAGCGTGGCGGCGGCGCGCGCGGCCACCGGGCTGACCCGGGGCCGACCGGGCGCACAGCACGGCCCGCGGACGACCGTGTCTGCTGCACGAGATCAAAGGCGTCAGCAGCGTAGGGGATGCTTTGTCCGGGGCGGCCGCTGGATTCGCGACTTGTTCGGCAAAACATCACACTGCATGTGTCTGCACAGAACCGTGTAACCACCTGCACATTGTCGTCATTATCTCAATTATTCGTTATTTATAATCGCAGTTAGCTAATCTTGCCTGTTAGCGTTTAATGAGAAGCCGTGGGCGGCAGGGTCGGCGCAGCACAGGGAGGACGCGCTCACGCCGTGTCACCGCTAGCTGCGCTGCTGTGCGCGCTGCCGCACTTCGTCCGCGGGTACCGGCACAGCGGGCGGGCCTCTCACGCGCCACATCACTCACGAGCGCGACCCGCCGGCCGATGATCAGCGGCTGCCTCGTGCGGTCGCCGCTGGATGCCGTACCGCCCGGGTACACTTTAATCGCAGGTTACAGTTCCATCGGTGTGTTTACCGCGACTATGATAAACGGAAGCCGCTACTAGCTTCGTTCCTCAATAAATAATCCCGAGTAATTGGGGCCTAATGTAAATTATAGCGGTCGGGCGTATCATTACGCGGCGTATTATGCGTCAGAGGGGACGTTGGTGGTCGACCGGCCTGGTAGACGCAGACAGGCGGTGCTGACCCCGGCCGGGGGTCGATCCGTCGCAGGCCAGCACTCGGTTGACCTTTTGCACTCTGCAGCCGGGCCGGTCCTGATCGGCGGCGTCTCGAGCGGCCGCGGGCGGGGAGAGCCTGGCCTGATTAGCTAGCCCGGCGTACGATCACTCGAGTGCGAAAAGGCGTGATGACGCAAAATGCGATCGAAGCTAAGATCGCAGCTCGCTGCTCATGACAGCGCTTGACTCCCGAGCTTCCTGGATGAGACGATCGCGCGTGTCCGGGGTCCAGCGGGCTGACGCTGCGGGCAGCACGCGCGTTTCGGTGCCAGGTCTCCAACTGCGCACTGTTTCGGCGCACGTCAGGACCTGTCCACGGCACGTCTCCCCCGGCGATGTGCGTCTGCGACGCGCGTCCGCTCCGGCCGCAGCCGGTGCCGCGCGAGGGCGGTGCGTCGTGTCCGGAGGCCGGGTCCCTAATCAGGGCCGGCCGCAGCCCCGCTCTCCGCCCGCCTAATGCAATGCTAATGGCAGACGGCCCGGCCGGTGGGCGTCGGCACGCGCACTAAATCAGGCCGTGCTTATAAAAATTGATAATAACTGCGGCCGGCGGCGCGAGCCGAGCTCGCTGCTGCGTGAGGTATGGAGCGCCGCTCTGATGTTGTAATTACAAAGTCGCTGCAGCGGCTGGGCTGCAGCCGCGCGGCTGGCGGTGGTGCGGGCCCGGTCGCGGCCATAGGCGCCGCGCCGCGCCGCGCCGCCCTGCAGGCCACAATGGCACGCCGCCCCGGACGTTGCAGAGTAATTGTTGGCGCGCCGGTGGCGCCGCCGCGGCGCCGCGGCAATCGACGGAACTGCGGCGCGGCGCGGGGCGTCCGGCGCGGTGGCCGGGCGCGGCCGTCGCCGAGGCGTCCAGCCTCCAGTTACTGTCACTGCAGGATGGTGTGCGGCGAGATACAGCCAACCGCGCCGCCGACGCCGCTCGTGCAGCGACCGGGCGGCGCCGCCATAGCTGGGCCGCCCGCGCTGCGCTCCGGCTGGCTTTATTACGGTGGCCGCCCGGGGAAGGTTGATATTAGGCCCCGTCCAGATGACGGCGATTATTGCCGTAATTACGGCGGCGAGATGCCGGGCTCGGCGGCTGCCGGCCGCTGCGCCGCCGCCGCCGCGCCCGCCCCGACAAAAAGCGCGCGCCGCTGCCGCCGGCCGCCGATTAGCATCAGCGCGCGGAGCTGGCCGGTCGGCGGCCGGGCCGGGCCGACCAGCACGCGCGGGTCGTGCCCGAGCCGGCCCGCCCGCTACCGGCGGCCGGGGCCGCATCGATCATGGCCCGTCCCGGGCCGCGTCGGCACCCGGGCCGGCACGCCGCGCCGCCGGGCCGGCCGCCGGCTGCCGCAGGAATCCGCCGGCGACGCTGGCCGGGGCAGGCACGCGAAGCACTCGGAGAAACCCTGGGGCGGGAGGGTCTGCTCGGTAGCAGCACCGTCGTGGTCAGAGAAGGACGGTCTGAGTGCGCTGATGCCGCGACAGGTCCAGACGGCGGTCCACCCTTAATGGCCTGAGTGCGCTGGTGCCATCCAAAACTATATAACGTTTATGGCTGATCATATAACATATAATAAACCATCACCGTTTGAACCTTAAGTAGCATTTTTGTAAGTTAACCTTGACCTGTGATCTTAATGCACACGTAAACTTAAGTTTATTGTGTTGTCTAAGACCGCACGCCATGGTGCTATGCCAGGAGGCTCAAATCTGCTCCCTCCAGTCAATGGTGCTCCGCTGAGGAGTCCGGTCAATGCATGATTAAAGCTGGTTTTCATCGAGTCGGCGATTCACCTGCTACCAGCACAAACACCGTGAGGTAGTGGACCAGCACTGCATCCCCGAAATCAGGGCGCGCTGCGTTGGCAGTTGGATATCTGAACAGGGCGGCCTAAGCCGTCACACAGCAGGCAGCGTCCACGAACATCCGACATCTGCCGGCCAGTCGTACATCGGCGGCCGTCTGATCCCCTAAAGCCAGCGGTACATCGGCAGCCGCCTGATCCCCTGAAGCCAGCGGCGCATCGGCGGCCGCCTGATCCCCTGAAGCCAGCGGCGCATCGGCGGCCGCCTGGTCTCCTAAAGCCAGCGGTACATCGGCGGCCGCCTGATCCCCTGAAGCCAGCGGCGCATCGGCGGCCGCCTGGTCTCCTGAAGCCAGCGGTACATCGGCGGCCGCCTGATCCCCTGAAGCCAGCGGCGCATCGGCGGCCGCCTGGTCTCCTGAAGCCAGCGGTACATCGGCGGCCGCCTGATCCCCTGAAGCCAGCGGTACATCGGCGGCCGCCTGATCCCCTGAAGCCAGCGGCGCATCGGCGGCCGCCTGGTCTCCTGAAGCCAGCGGTACATTGGCGGCCGCCTGGTCTCCTGAAGCCAGCGGTACATCGGCGGCCGCCTGGTCTCCTGAAGCCAGCGGTACATCGGCGGCCGCCTGATCCCCTGAAGCCAGCGGCGCATCGGCGGCCGCCTGGTCTCCTAAAGCCAGCGGTACATTGGTGGCCGCCTGATCCTCTAAAGCCGGTGGTACATTGGCGGCCGCCGTGTGCATTACCTCAACCTAACGAGTCTTTTCGCCCGAGGAGAACTCGAAAGGGGGCATATCGCGGGGTTAAGCTTCTGGGCCTGGAGCACCCAAACAACGGATGCAGCTCTGCTCCCCGCAGATGGCTCCACACCAAGTGAGGAAGGCGGTCAAGTCACTTCCAAAAGGCATCAGGGCGTACTTTGCTAGTATTGTTGCTCGCTTTGCACGTGGCCTAAGTCATCTTCAGCAATCAAATGGTGGGCATGACGTTGCCTGTTGTGCTTTAGGGGGTGCATTTTCTGTGCTTCATGTGTCTCGATGATAGATTGCTAAGAATTATCATTATTCTCAAACAACAGTGTGCTTCACGCAAAACCTCAACGACTTATCCCTAACAGACTATGTCAACCACGTTACCTGCAGACATTGGACGCAACTAGCCTTAACTGTCGCTCGGATTTTTTGTGCAATGGAACGTTATGTTAAGCCAATTAAATATCTTATGTCTCTTTTCCGTCCATGTTTCTATCCTATGATCTAGATATATATTATACATGCTAGCAAATCATATAAACATAGGCCATTGATCTACTTCGATTCGATCGATCTATTCGATCTACTTCCGATTGAACTAAACTGATCTCAAAGCACAGCTTCGCATTTTCAAGTGGTGCATATTTTACTGACTCATGATATACGATTCGTATTATACCAAATACTAAATTGGATCATGGTATTTACAGGTATATCTAAATATCATGATTTGTAGAAATGTCAGATATTTGAGCCATCAAATTTCTTCCAGACTCCTGCCAGTTTGAAGCGACGGCAAGCGAAATCCCGAGTATCTAGTGTAGGTCTCTTGAGGGGTGAGGTCGGGAGGAAACAACTCCCATGTCCTACAACCCTGGCTATGTCCCTGCATATCAGACTCACATAAACTCGCAACCGAGGACATCGAATCATTGGATCACGGGAAGGAAGCCAAATGCTTATCCGGCTCTCACGATTCATGCTGCTACCTGGAAAAGTAAGGCAAATTACTCAGTGTCTCGTTCAGTTTGGGTGATTTATCGACATGCTTTCATGCGTCCACTGCCGGATTATCTGCATTTACGGTGACAGGTCAAGGAAAATCGAACATTTCAGAAAACCACACGGTGCACGACCATATTTTTTCGTTTGAATGTCTATCTGTGGGCACTCGGCTTTGCTGTTTTGTTCTGCTCTGGCCTGAGGTCTTCCAGCGCTACATTGCGCAGGGAAGTCAGCCTATTTCCGCTCTTTGAACGAATAACAGATGCCAAGAGGCAGCTACTGGAGGGTGCCAATGGTCATTGTAGATGCCAATGGCGGCGTGAGGACTGTATCGATATCGGACGACCACAGACCACAGACCAGACGCAGACCACCCAAACTAAATTTGTTGGTAAGAGGTGTGGGGTAACAAAGACTGGTCATCAAGTTCAGACCTTTAAAAAATAGCTGTTTAACAAATGGTTTGCGTAGGTGGCATCGTGTTCGTCGCGCCTCCTAAGCATAGCTTGCTGTGCGTACTCTGAATCCGTGCCCAAGTTGAGCTGTCCAGCTCAACAGACAGTTTTGCCTCTACCCTATCGCCAGGCAAGAGTGAGGAGAGTTTTACCTGGCGCGCAGTGCTGTGGCACCGCTGCCCCGGGCCTGGGTTGACCCTCACCGGCTAGTTACCAGCTGACCTTTCCATTTTGGTCGGTCCAAGCATTGCGCCCATTCTGGGGGTCGTCCCAAGTGCCGCCAGATTACGAGTCCAGTAGCTTTTCCCCAGACCACGGAGACGGCGTCATATGACACGCCCGTCCGATATTTTGACCAGGCTGGCGACGACTCGAGGACTGTGGTCATATGACATGCCCTCCGATATTCTGACCAGGCTAGCTGACGACTCGAGGACTGTAGTCATGATCGAGACCAGCAGTTTTCCCCCAGACCACGGAGACGGCGGCATGTGACATGCCCGTCCGATATTTTGACTAGGCTCACGACTCGAGGACTGTAGTCATGTGTGCCCATAGAGCATTTCGGTTGTATTACTCAGAACATAAAGATACATTTCTTCATAAGCATGATATGTATACAAAATGTTTTGTTCCTCGGCGAGTCATGATCGAGAAGCTGTAACGGCCAGCCATTCTTTCGCCTGTGGCCATTATAGCATATACTCACTTGGGCAGGTTTCTTAAGAGCTAGCAGACCACCAAAACTACGAAACAAAAGTCTTGTCTTTGCACGGGAACCGCTGGATTCCCCACGTCTTAGTCACATAGCTACCAAGAGTGACGCTACGTCGCTAACAGCAACTTGATTTTACCGATACCGGTATCTCCGTCCCATTCTCTGTCAATAACATTCTACGACCGGCGATGATGTTGGGTCGCTGCATAAGACGGTAAGCTATGTGATACTCCAAACAGGCTTTGTGCCAGGTGAGGCGAGCCTGATCGGCACCTGGACCCTCCGAACTCTGGGCCTCGGTTAGCCAGTATTCCGAGAAGACAGGCCAGGTCACGCCCGTCACAATTTGACGTCATGACGTCCGCTGTCGGGGATTACAGAAAGAGCTGTAGAGCATGGCTTTGTCACCACGTCGGGCCGACCTGTATTAATGTCAGTCATTTCTGTCGCCTACCAAGTCGATCTTTTGCGTGGTGATTATGAGCTGAGCGACCCAATATCAGTCGCAGGTCGCGCTGTGCTCTAAGTCAAAGCCGTGACGCCAGCTCTTTTCTTAGCCACTGAGCACTCAGTCTGGCTTGGGGCGTGACATCACTGATCCTTCCTAAGAAGCAAGGTCAAGGTCAGACACGACCAAGGGCAGCCGGAAATACTTTCGCAGCTCGTCAAGGCCTAGGGCTAAACTGCGCAGCTGTGTCCAAGTGTAATCCTGTGGTGACATGCCACGGAATAACTGCACCTCACACGCTGCAAGAGGACCGCCACAAGGGACGCTGAGCTACTAAAGCCAGGGCCATCCCACTTCACGGGATTGCAGTCACTGCATTTCAGTGGTTGCTTTGCTTGTTTGCTTGCTTGCAGCAACTTCTCAGGCTTTGGTGTAACACAAGTTCCGTGGACAGCCAAGGGTAGGCGTTTTGGGAGCCACTGCACCCACAGGCCGGCCGCAGCGCAAACCTGCTGTGTTACGTCGCGACGCGCCCTCCCACGCGTCCTCCCACGTCGGCGGCGTCTCCGCCGCACCGCAGTCGGCCCGACCCTGGCCGGCGGCGTCTCCGCCGCGCCACCGCCGGCATGTCGTCTCGCAGGCGGGAGGCGGGCCTCTGAGGCCGGATTACCGCCGCGTCCCCTGCGTCATTTGCCGAAAACGCTGATCCCTGCAAACGAGTTCTGCAATCGGCCGGCTGCAGTGGAGGCTCAGCGCTCTCACTACCGACAACATGGCGAGCGTGGCGGCGCTGCTGACCTGTGTGGTGACCCTGCTGTGCGCCTGGCCGGCAGCCGTCGCCGGTCGCGGAGGTGAGAGACTCGCAGCCCCGGCCGCGGCCCGCGCGAGCGACTCAGGCGAGCTGCCAGCTTTTCTAGGTCGCTTCCTGCGCGCGGTGGCCGCCCATAAGGCCGTGCAGCTGCACAGGCTCAGATTGTGGGGTAGGGTTTCGCCGTGATCGCCGGTTCACCTGGAAACGAGCTCCCCCCGTCCCCCCTCCTAACGCGAGTAGCGGGTAAGCCCGAAGAAGGTGCTGGTTCGAGGTCATCTCGCCCGACGGCGACAGGCTGCTCGAGCAAGGTCCGGTACTTGATTTATCACGGCTCAATATTGGACATCACGTGTGAATCTGATTCACATCGATCATCGGATTGGGGCCCTGTTTTATTTTTTCTGAGCAGCCAACCTGTTTGTGGTGCATGTTCAAATCAGGCTGATCTTTAAAAAAACAGCGTGGTTCCGATATACTGACTGATTCCTGTTGCTGTACGCTTGTGAAATGACAGATGGATTGATGTGAGGCCTTGACAACACGACTGTTAAAGAACGGGCGAAGTGAGCTGCGTCTGATTTGCAGCCCGCAGCGCTTTGGGTCCGGGCACGTGGCGCACCATTGGCTACATAACTTGCGCATTTGACTGTGCTCTATTCGAGCCCTTCTTAAAAGCTTATAAGTCACCAAAGCGTCCAGAAATTGCATGATAAAGGATAGCAATAGCTGACAATGTGCATCACGACCTAAATGGAAATGCAGCCTTTACAGCTGCCCGTCACATGACATGTAATTTTTATAAGCATTTCTAAGTGAATGAAATGGCTGTGCTCCTCATTACCACAATAGTTCCCGCTTAATACTGCTGGGAATCTAGAACCGCAACGGATGTCGGGCTTCGAACAGTCGTACTTTGGCCTTGAGGCGACGTTCAGCACTGCCCGACGGGCGGCAAGCCTCTGCCACAACAGACTAACAGGTAGCCTCGCATTATGTCATGATGACGCATTGGCTAGGGGCTCACCATATAGGCAACCATGAGGCGGTAGGCTCCCAACTCAAACGTACCTCAGTTTTGATGTCGATTCGCACATTTGTGCCGTCCCTTGGTTAGATGGTTGTCTAGAAGTACAGCCGAGACTTGTTCATTGACCATAATAAGAACGCGTTATGCCCGCAAGAAACTGCCGTGATCATACTTTGTCACCCGATTGGCCTGGACCCAGGTCAAATGACAGAATAAGCGTAATCACAATAGCTATATTCCTAGGGTACCTGCCGACAGTCCATAAGCATTTGGAAGCATTAAGACAAACTAAGTTGCTGTGTTAAACCATGCAAATGACCAACAAATTTTATCTCAGGGAATTATTTGCCAGATGAACCAGATGTTCTTCCATTCACCCTCCAGAAGTGCTCCAGCATGCAGACACTTCGTACCGCTCCTTGTTTACTGCAGCCGTGGAACCGTCCACATATAGAAAGAAGGGCCGAATGGCGCCTCCTGGGCTCTTGGTGCACCACTGCACCAGGCTGCCGCCTTTGACCTAAAAAGCCGGCTCTCCACTACGGTGTCCGGCAGGTCATCACGGTGTCCAGCAGGTCTGAAACCCAATACCGCACTGAAAACTTCTCGATCCTTTGGATGTCTACCGCCCACTTCAACAGGAAGCGTTCCTCGTCGCTTTACCAGACGCGGCTCAGAAATCTGGGAATGGCTTCATCTAGCGGTCTTGTTGGCATTTGCTGGCAATGGCATTTGCACCGGTGGGGGCAAATGCCATTCTCTGTTACGAATCAGTTGTGGCCAGCTTGTGGTTCGTGGTCTCTTCATAGCAAGAAAGGTCGAGGCCATTTTGCAGAATCTGCAGAATGGCTGTGTGACTGGTGCCGACGTCCTGCGCCATCTTTTGGAACGAATTAAGAGGGGCCTTCGGTCAAGACATACCTAACTTTTGAGATGTACTCTGAGCAGATGGTGTACAAAATCGGCACTGCTCTTTTTGTGCCATATTCTTCCATTTTCTCCCGTATTTTAGTGCAAAACAAACCCGTCTTTCAGAAACATTTTCTGTAGGCACAACGTTCGTTTTCACAATGGGGCGCACTGGGCTTTGAAAGAAATTCTAAGCTGTTTTTATGTTGTGAGTTGCGACGATAGATTTCTTTTACCAATACAGGTCGACAGCTTTTGCGTTTTGTTCAGTGCTGAACAACAATATGATGACAAGGCAATTTGATATACATCAACTAAAACTCCAAGGGATGTGCTATCGAAAGAAACGAATAAGCACGTGCATGTCCGCTTCTAGTCTTTGTCATGCGCATAGCAAATCGAGGGGGAGGGGCGCAGCGCTCCCGTGGCTCCCGTGCTCTACAGCTATGCATAATGGAGGAGGGTGCATTAAGATTCATGCTTAACTAACATAAATGTACGCTAAGTATGCACTTACTTTAATTATAGATTCGTGGTGATTTCTCACCTTCAACTTAAGCTAGTACGATTGGAGATGCTGCATTTGTGTTTTACCTGTTTCTATATTAAACTTTGATGCGGAGGGCTGCCATTCAGCCCAAGCCAATATGTCATGCTTAAAAAGTGACAAAAAGTTGCAAAAATATGCGACGCACATAATTAATCTCACGCTGACACTTTCCATTCTGTGAAACTACGACCTGTGAATCCTCGGCCTGCGCTCACCACACGCAGACTGCATACAATTCATGCTATAAAAACGAGCCCGGCCAGTCAGTTAAAACTTCGGCGCTGGGATGGAAGCTTATAAAACTCTGTACTTCTCAAGAGCTATGCATAATGGAAAGGAAATACATGCGTTAGAAGCCACCCGCATTCTCCCGAAAGGTGCTTAAGCCATGCCGTCTCCTTCCATTTGGGTTTTTATTGGAGGTCGTGAAATATAAACAATCGTACTTACAACTTTCCTTCTTTAATTCGCAGGTAACAAGAGTGTCTACATTTTTAACGCTGTCTGGCAGGAAAACGACACCAATGGATGCAAACATGAGCTCCAAAAGTCAGGCGCTGTTAGGCCCATAGCAACAGCCGCTTTCACAGAAGATTACGGTGCAAATCTTCAAAAATCTTTTTAAAACTTGTCAGCGTTCATTTTCTAATCACACACCTTTTATCAGCGCTTTTTGGCTAGAAACGTTTCGCAGAAATTTAAAAGCCTGCTCGTAAAGGCGCATAATTTGATTAGGTAGCAGTTAGCTGGCTATAAGCAAGACCATGCTTGTATGGACAGATATGGCGTCAGATCTCTTCCTACCGAAACTTTTCAACGCTTCTTCAAACATTCGGTGGCACTTTGACGCAGACGCGACAAAACAAAATTATGTATCCTTAGGATAGCCTTGATCCTTAGTGTCCCTGTTCATGGGTGTGCATTACTCACGGCGGTTACTTACGGTGCTTACAAAGCTCGCTTACAGTTCTCACAGAACTTACAGAGCTCACATACCTAAACATGATCGATGATGAGTGATCCTTGAATGAAACGATCCTCTAAACTCGCCTTGCTCCACACAGCACCGATGTAAACAGAGATGATGCAGCCAGCATCCAACACGTTCGACCGATTCACATCGCTGATCAGTATCGTCCTCGAATTTGAGTGAGCTAAAAACGTGGGCAAGGCAAGGCAATGTCCTTAAAGGGCCATGCTCATATAAACACTTATTCATAGTTGGATCCACGTAGTTAACCTTTTGCATATTAATGGACCCGTATAAAAGCAATCCTTTCCCTATCATATTGTTCAAGATATACTTAAACTTTGTAGAACCATTAAACAACTTATCTAAAACTTGTCAGTGCATTATTCAACGGTGAAAACGGCGAATGTCAAATCTTCCAAATTCTAAAAGTGGGCGAAGCATGTAAATTAATGTTTTTTTTTTCTACACGGCCTCGGCCCCCTTGCTCGGTAAGCTTATTCCTTAGAAAACAAACAAAACAACCTTAGAAAACAATTGTGCTGAAAGCAAAAAGCAAAATTCTCAAGGGGTGCAGAAATAAGGTCAAGAACGGGGCATACATTTCACCTTAACGGTTTCCTCAGTTGCAGTCTTTCAACATAGAAACATTTCCCAACTTAGCAAAATTATACCTCACGTGCGTTTGTGTCCAGAACAATGATGTTAAAAAAGCCTCCGCTCAGAACATTGATGTGCACCTACGCCACAGGAGCCTCATACGACCGGTCACAGATTACATATCTGTAATCTATAATCGCTCTAGTGATGAGGTGCACGATATTCTAGTGATAATTCTAGTGATGAGATACACCATAGATCGATACCGATAGGAGATAGCCGAACGACATATGGCGCAAAGGTACTGGAAAGGGGTACGCTTTAAAGGTGGTAGTGGTACAAGCTATCGCCTTGAAACAGATGTGTTCAGGTCTGGTTTGTGGTGGCGAATGACCATTGGTTCAGTCATTAGTAGAAGCACCACCTTTGCAATGTAATGTGATTTTTTTCTGGTGAGATGGAAGCGGTGGGTGGTTTTTCAGAATGTGATTACCAAGAGGATTCGTTCACTAGTGATCTTTGAACTTTAATCGCTCGTATGCCGCTTTTGTGGCGTCATAACTGTTCAGAGCCGAGGATTATTTCCAATAAGGTTGTCCAGAACGTAATAACACATGGCCTATAACTGTACTGGGTTGTGAAATGTTTGCATATTGAAAAGCTGACACTGAAGACAAGTCAATGCCCTGAGTACGCCACAAATGTGAGATTACAATACGACGAGTCTTTTGATTGTTTTTTGTTGCATAACTATGAGCTCCAGTCTCAGCTGAGCGCTCAATCGAGATAGCATTGGCAAAGGCTATGCTACATCGAAAGCCAACCACGGTAGCCCGCCGTCAAACAACTCTCTTCGGTTTGTCATCAAGCAATAACGAGTGACTGGCTGCAGCAAATGTGAGCTAGATGTGTAGTTAATTATGATTTGCTGCTCAAAATAGACCACACGACTTAGTTTTACCAAACGGAGCTGCGGAATTCGGCATTTCTTTAGTGCGTTGTGTAAGCATACAAGAAATAAAGAAGTCGACTTAACCTAAACTTTCTAGTCATTAGTCACTGACGCATAAGGTTTTTTGCCAAAACTAATTTTGTTTTGGCCTATGAAAGCTAAAATGTGACTCAGAAGTGCGCAAGTCCGCACTATTGTTTTATGAAACTAGGCCAAAAAGTTTCTTCCAGGCTACATTACTACACAACTGCATCAAGGCTGCTTCAGGGTTACATTAGGCCAAACCGAAATTCACGATCCATATCGTATCTGGTGTGTAAAACAGGCTTCGGTGCAGCTACAATGAAATGGGTTGTAGTACAAAGGGACCAGTCAACTTCTGATAACCAGCGGTCAGCGTTATCATTACAAACACAGCTTGGAATTTGTGAGCTGTCAAAGGGGTAGTTCTCAAAGGCTCTGATCACGTTTTTTTCTAGTTAGTTATAACATAATGTCCTCCGACCGCGCGTCACGTGGGTCCAGAACATAGAATGTCAAAGGGATTTAAAGCACTTTGTCAAGTGCTAGACGACTAAAAAGTTCAAGAAGTCAAATTGATGACCACAGTAAGATAAGAGCAGGTCATATAAAGTTCGGGCACGCCAGATGAGGTCATCTTATTGTCCACAACACTATATAATTATGAACGGTGCTTTGAGTATGAGTCTGGGAGAGGCATTCGAAAGCATTAGCAACAAATTCCCTGGGGGCAGGGGACAAACGAAGCACTAGCCAAAAGACGCACTAGAAACTAGAAATCAACACCAGATGTGAAGTGACGTGAAGGCAAGCACCTTGCAGAGCACCAATGGTAAGAACACCGGTCTTCAGAGCACCTCTTATGTGCTCGGTGATTACGTACAAGGGGTCAGTAAAACTGAAATCATGTACTGTTAATATTTTCACAACATACAAGAAACAACGCAGAAATTGACTAACCACAGGTCAGCAGTGTTGATCTTACCAAGATAGTAGAACTGCTTCAGTTATCTAAGAGTGACACTGAGTGGGTCTGGCACGTTCGGTCGCAATCGCACTGACATTGCAGCAAGTGTATATGGACACACAATGGTTCAAAGTACATTTTGTATGCTAGTTTTACATGCTGCATAATGCCTTCCAGTGTAAGTCACACAAGTCAACTGTAACGGGCCAAAACGGGTCGTGTTATAGAAAATTGAAAGTGTGTCTGTCACTGCAAATGCGAGCGAACGTGCCAAACTCGCTCCAGTAGCACATTTAAATACCTCAAACAATCATTTACATATTTGATTTGAATACAACTTAAATAGAAAAAGATAATGGTTGGAAAGAAACAGCGTCTTGAGAATCCCTGTAGTGGACGAATCTTGAGCCAAGCAACATGCAGTAGCTCTGACCCTGCGGTGGCTGATCCCACGGGCCTGGCCGGCCAACGGCAGCATCAGGCTATGGTAATCCTCTGCGGTGGCCACAGATGAGGAACCGAATTATCTGGGATGCAACCAGCCTTCGACGGATGCCCCGGCTCACGATTCTTTAAGATGATTTTCTGCAGCGGGTGGACTTCCTGTTATTTGATCCCGGATTGCGGTATGTGGTACCCATGTCATCAGTTAACACTGAAGCAGAACTTTTCACTAGCTGGGCTAGTTATATTTTTAATGCATATATGTGTTCCGAAAAGCTTGCACTAGCAGCTTTGAGTTCAGAGCGCCGGTTAAACAACGTTTGTTGTGCATACCCTAAACCCATTACTGAGGTTGCGTCACCCAGTTCGGTGGATCGTTTTGTCCGCGAGCTTTCGCCAGGGAGAAATGTGGAGTGTTTACGTGACGCGTAATGCTACAGCACAACCACATCAGACCGGGGTTCGTTCCCCTTGACTGGTAGTCAGCTGAACTTTTGATGGCAATCCGACCAAACGATGTGCATGTTCCGCGTCTCGTACCCAGTGCTACTAGATGAGGAGTTGATCGTCTTTCCCTTCCTCTGGACCACTTAGGCAACAATGCAGTGTTACAGAAAATTAGCTAATCTTACGGAAGGATCAAGGCGTAGTATTGATATTGTGGATGGATTGTTGTTCGGACTATTAGCCTCGTCTGATGTGTATGTACATTACAGTTCAGTCAGTTAACTTTTTGGCCGTCGTCAGATGTTATGGAGTTCTGCGAAGTCCTGGATGACGTCTGGCTTTCAGCCATGCGCGCGTTAAATATACACGTAATAACACGCAAACCACGTGCGTGTCTGTCGTACCACGTAAGCGTTGTCGTGCACATGCCAACACACTAGACGAATACGAAAGTCCGAACAATTGTCCCATCCATGGAGAAATTATAGATTGTCACCAAAACTGTTATTTCATCGATTAGCACGTCCTTTGAAATAGTGAGGGAAAATTGCGTTACATTTGCACTGCTTGTTTAGATGAACTCGTTTCAGGTCGTACGGGGGGCGGGGGGGGGGGGTGTTGTGCCATCCTCCGGGGAATACTGTCTCCAGTGCATCTGGATAACCATTGCTTTGTACCTCAACAGGTCGCTATTCCTTTAGTCGGTGAAATGCCAATTGTTGGAAGAAGAAATTCGACCCTTATGCTTCAATCATTACATCCCGGCAATATGTAGTTCATTTTATTTACACAATAAATAAATAAATAAATAAATAAATAAATAAATATACATATATGCATATATATATATATATATATATATATATATATATATATATATATATATATATATATATGTGTGTGTGTGTGTGTGTGTGCATATATATATATGTGAATATATATATATATATATATATATATATATATATATGTACACATATATATTTATATATTACATCCCGGAATATCAAATATCAAATATCGAAATATCAAAAGCATGTCATATCAACCTATTTTGACGTCCTCTGACATCGGAGTAAACTTTTTCGGAGCTCAGTTTCTACTAAAAAATGTACCTTCCAATCTCACCTAAATACCATTATCAGAAATCATTGGTACTCGACGATAGCCATCATTGGACTAAAAAGAAGATGAATCCTAGGGCGCGGCGTTGTTACTATTGTATGATATAATTGACCCTAGCACTGGTACATATTACCGCCGCACCCTTTAGCGCAACGGACAGGTGGCAGCTATTTGCAATTATAGAACACGAAACTAGTTTTTCGATGCCTGCATCGTCTTCAGTTTTGAAAGCTGCTTCGGCCTACGCCAAATCCGCTTGCTTTGGTCTATACATGCCATGTTACGTGCCGGCCTGGAAAATGGTTGCCGTCTTGTTCCTGCTCAAAACCATCTAAACACTGTTGCTCTGACATGCAAACAGCTAACCCTGCTATATCGGGTCACCCCGATTCGGATGGGCAAGTGTGACGTCATTCAGTCTGACACTGACATGCCAGCGACAACACAGCAGTGTCCATCCCCCCTGTATGGTATCCTGCTATTGATGGCTGTGCGCGCTGTGTCTCTGAAGGCCAGGGTCGTTTCAGTGGCCTGTTACTGATAACCCTGCCGTGTCTATGAAGGCCCAGGGTCGCTCCAGTGACCTGTTAATGATAATTCTGCCGTGTCCATGAAGGCAAAGGCCACCCCAGTGACATGTTACTGATGACATCTGCCGTGTCTATGAAGGCCAGGGTCGCTCCAGTGACCTGATACTGATAATTCTTCTGCTGCCGTGTCTATGAAGGCAATGGCGCTCTAGTGACCAGTTACTGATAATCCTACCTTGCCTGTTAAGGCCAGGGCTGCTCCAGTGGATCTGTTACTCGGTAACGTCCGCTGTATCTCTCAGAATCAGGGCCGCTCCAGTGACTTGCTACTGATAACCCTGCCGTATCTATGAAGCCCAGGATCGCTCCAGTGGCTTCTTACTGATAACCCTGCCGTTGTCTTTGAAGCCCCGGGTCACTCCAGTGGCTTGTTACTGATGGTCCCGCTGTGTCTTCACAGGCAGGGCCGCTCCAGTGGCCCGTTACTGATAACCCTGCCGTGTCTCTCATAGTCAGGGCCGCTCCAGTGGCCTGTTACTGATAGTCTCGCTGTGTCTTCTCACGTCAGGGCCACTTCAGTGACCTGTTACTCCGTCCACGAGACGTTCCGTGTCGGCCAGGTCTTCTCCGACGACAACTGCAGACGGGTGAAATGCATCGACTTCATGGGGCAAGGCTTTGTAATCCCGGTTGAGAGGTAGATAGGTCCCGATGCTGTGAGTTTAGACGACGATATTCTGGGGGATGATACCCGATTGGCCTTCAATTCAACACCACTGAGATCCATCAAGATCCTCTCTCCTGATCCATCAGATCCCTTTCTCTTCCTCTAATTCTGGCGTGTCTATGAAGGCAATGGGCGCTCCAGAGACCAGTCCAGTTACTGATAATCCTACTTGCCTGTAAAGGCCAGGGCCGCTCCAGTGATCTGTTACTGATAACCCCGCTGTATGTACCGCGTCGGCGGTTTAGTACCGGACGTTCGACCCTGGTGTTCAGCTCTGTTTCGTTGTTGTTTTTCACTTCACGAGTTGACATTATGCCACGCAATTTTGGTAATCTGCCTTTCGTGTGAATTAGCTTAGGCCACGTTTGACGATGCTCGCCATGCATGATGCCAATTTGACATGTTGCGGTTGAAAAAGGATTTCTGGTTGAATTCCGTGGGACGTGTGCAATAAACAGCCTTGTTTACAACGAACTTCAAAGTAAATCCCCATGTTCGTGTTTTGCTTTACATGGCGTACTTATCCACTTCACCGCAAACTGACCTAATCAAATTATTATCATGCCATTTTGGCTATCTGCATCTCACTAAATTAATTCATTCCGAACACGGTCAGTGCGTGGCAGGGTAGATTGCAGAGATGCAGAGTCCGTTTTTTCACCTTGAAATGAAGCTTATCGCATTTCTGTTCTGAATTTGAACGACCTGAAAAGCGCTGTCCCTTAACGCGATTATCACGTTCTAAACACACATTTAGTGCAAACCATGCACACCGCTGAACGTATTGTCCAAACCCAACGACCCTGCAAAGCACTGACCGCGTTCGAATGCCCGCAAATCTTCAGGATACAGTTGGTGAAGTCCCAATGACGTGCTCATCCACAGCAAATTTCTACAGGCGCGTAGCTAGCAATATCAGCGCTGTTGTTCCAGTGAAGAAGCAGAGGAAAATACAGAAACGGGCTCGTCTCGTCAACGTTACGGCTTATCGTTAGCCACACAGTACGCGTAACGATGTATTTTGTAGGGTATTTGACTCAGGACGTAGCGCGGAAGGCTTCCACGCACCTCTGACGCTGCATGCCAACTCCTCGCCAAAACACAAGCGCAAAAAGGGTAATCTGCTGCCACTTTCTGCTAAAGACTGTACCAGATCTAGGGACCGGGATTGCGATGCAATAATACTTTCAGCTTGGTGACTTGGTCAGGATGGTCTTGTCTGCGGGGTCTTGTATGAATGGCTGGTTCCGGGCCATGCCGCCGGTTCATGTGACGTCGAAGATTAATTGATATAAACGTAAAATATATTCGAGAATAAACAGGATGCCACAGTCATTAAGTATCTCCATATTTACTACACATGGCGCATCTTGTGACGTAAGCTGATAAATGATGTATGATTTTACCTCCCCCATTACATTGAAGCTAGAAACACCAAGTTCTCACGCTGCAAACAGTCTGAAGAACGTGAAGCAAAACCTGATCTTGCCCTGGCAGTCCAGCGTCACAGCAAAACGAGACCAACAACGCTTACAAAAAATTTCGGCTAAGAAACCCTCTCAGTTTTTGGTGATTAACATCCAGTCCAGAAGCATACGGTTTGACATCTCTCGATCACAGGAACAAAAGCCGAAGAGAAATCGTTGCAAAATTCATTAGATTCGTCATGCTAAAAATCACTGGGTACCTCCTCGTCTCAAGTCAGCCGACTTTACCAATCTCACTTGCCCATATGTGCGCGAGCCATACACGCTGACGAACCTTTATATGCCAAAAACTGCGAGGGCCTCTCCCTCGCGAGAGGCATTCCAGTCTGATGATAGTTAAGGTCCACTTTTGTGAGTTTCAATGACGGTTGGATCATTCGCTTCATTCCTGGCATCATCTGCGTGATTGTATCACCCTCACCCCGCCTTTTAGGATGGCCACTCGGGGGCCATATCACACAAGACAACCCGACTGGTATAATCACGAGCTAAGGGCCGCAGCCCAGTAAGTCTCGCTTGAACCTTCGAGAAAAACAGTCTGAGCTGCCGGACCGGGCCTCGACATTCACGCTTTCAAGAAGCTAATACTTGGCATGCCTGGTCGCGGGCTCATGCGATTTTCACACAACAAAAAACGTCTTTCTTTAAAGGCGTGCTGTATAAATTGAGAAGCATTGGCATGGAAACTGTTTTCGAGGAGCGCCTTTTTCTTACATATCGAGACATCACCACGATTTTACCTGTTCCGTCAGATTAGCAAGGAAACCGCGGTTGTTCAGCTTGCGAAGAGGCTGAAGAACGCCGGTCGAAACCGGGTCCAGATCTCAACGACCAGGCGTCATGATGACAC
>NW_023596746.1:28393380-28395716 GCF_011947565.3 Pollicipes pollicipes | reverse complement strand
GAGGGGAGAGAGAGGGAGGAGAGAGAGAGAGAGAGAGAGATTATATATATATATATATATATATATATATATATATATATATAGCCAAAATGTTGTAAGGTAGTACACAGACATCTACAATACAACAGCTAAAAAAGTAACGGTTATAAAACCCGGAAGCAATAGAATAATTTGTATGCACTAGTGGCCATTACGCACGCACAACATTGGAAGGTTTCTAACCGAAAACCCCAGAGCTCATGTCGTCTATGGCCCCGTCGTCCACAACCAAAACACGTGCCATTGCCAGAGCACGTCTCTTGATCAAAAGCGCCGTGCGCGAAGATATATTGAAGGAAGGTCCTTCGGAAAGTAGACCGTCTGAAATGGGTCTTCAGCAAAGACACTGTGGTTCATGAGGTTAACGTCCCTGACAAAAATGTCGTAGCCGTTGTGAAAATTAGTCATATAAAATCACAAACATTTTGGACGTAGACTTTCTGAAATTGACCTTTTTGTAGGCCTTCTGAAAACCGGCTTTCTGAACGTAGGCTTTGTGCACGGAGGCCTTCTGTAAACAGGTCCTCCGGAACGTAGGCTTCTGAAAATAGACTTTATTATTGCACAACCTGCTGCACAAAGAGCACCTCCGGCTACTACGCATTCGCTACACCTTTTCGCAAGGCTTTTTCGGATGACGACATCGAGCCGTTCGTGCGCCGCTCCCGCGCGCCCATTTCCGTGCGTGTCTGCTTCAGATCCACATACCCTAGTTCCGAAATCGGGAGCAGGCCGCGTCAGGCTTCAGTGCGTGCGCACGGTGGCCCGGCCGGAGCCCGGTGTCCTTCATCGCTCGGATAGCCACGCCGCCGTGATTGATTTACACTGACGCGGTGGCATGTCCGTCGACAGACAGCGGGAGCTGACGCACCGGGCCCCGCTGACGACAGCGGGAGCTGACGCGCCGGGCCCCGCTAACAACAGCGGGAGCTGACGCGCCGGGCCCCGCTAACAACAGCGGGAGCTGACGCGCCGGGCCCCGCTAACAACAGCGGGAGCTGGCGTACCGGGTCCCGCTGACGACAGCGGGAGCTGATGCACCGGGCCCCGCTGACAGAAGCGGGAGGTGACGCGCCGGGCCCCGCTAACAACAGCGGGAGCTGGCGGACCAGACCCCGCTAACAACAGCGGGAGCTGATGCACCGGGCCCCCGCTAACAACTGGGGCCACATTGCAAGACGGCTGGCGGAGCTGGAGCTGAACGTGACAGATGGCTCTGATCGGCAGACGGCGAGCCGGACGGCGGCGGCACGGGACCGCAGGCACGGCACCGGTGCAGTGCTGGCGAGCCGGACGGCGGCGGCACGGGACCGCAGGCACGGCACCGGTGCAGTGCTGGCGAGCCGGACGGCGGCGGCACGGGACCGCAGGCACGGTACCGGTACAGTGCTGACGCGCCTACCGCCGGACGCAACGCCAAAACCCGGAGGCAACTACAGGTGGTCTTGACGTTAGCAGTGGCCATATCGGGCTGCAAGTGTCCCAAAATCCCAATGAAATTTCGCATTGCGACAATGGCATCACTCGTGCCGTTGCGCATCACCGATATTTATTAACATATATGTCAAAATATGATGTGCATGAGTCTTAACTTTTATTGGCTCTTGCGTACAATTTTTTGGAGGCGCCGGCTCAGCTGGCGTCCCCCTGTGTGCTGCGCTAACATCGCATAAGACTGGATGGCGCGAGAGCGGCCATGTCCCTCTCGGACCTGTTCGAGCCATCCTATGGTTTAAGCCGGCGTATGTTGCTCAAAATGGTATCACTAAACTTGTACAGGACGGTCGGACCCACCTCGTCTACCACGTCCTACGTGGCAAAGCAAAGTTTCTTCAAGCCCATGCCAACAGGCTGTCGTACGTGACGAAACCTCTATGGTTGGCTTTCAAAGTGTGAACACATTTTCAGCGTGAAGGTTCAGTCCACGTCCTGGATGCGCTGGCTGAGCTGCACTAGACTGCGCGCAGTATCAAGGTCACTGCAACTCACAGCCCGCTGCAAAAGCCGGCCACTTCTGACCACGCCGGAGTTCGGGATTCAGGGGCGTGTCGACCGCGTGTTTGCGCCGTTGAAGTGTGGGGTCTCGTTGGCGGTGCTGAGGGATTTTCGTGGTGCGTTTCACCGCAAAAGAAAGCCACAGCTGGTAAAGAGCACTGCATCTCAATCGCATCGACCGAGATCTAACAAGGCACCGTACGTCAAAGATTGCTGGCGTGGCTAATGTTGTCAGTCAACAGTCACATTACTTATGTTCCATTTTGAAGATATCATTTAACGTGTTTCTACACGAACTGCCT
>NW_023596746.1:28224516-28392380 GCF_011947565.3 Pollicipes pollicipes | reverse complement strand
CCCTCTTCTCTCATCCATCCCCTCTATTTTTCTCTCTCTACCTCTGCCCCTCTTTTCATGTGAAGATATATTTCTCTCCCTCCAATGTCTTTGTGTCCGTCTCTGTTTTTATCTCGGTATCTGTCCCTGCCTTTGTCTCTGTCTCCGCCTCGTTCTCTTTCTGGGTTCTGTCCACGCCGCTCCCTCCGACGGCGCCCCGGCGGCGTCTCTCGGTGCTAGTCTCGTGTGCGTCTCACCGGCTACTGTAGTCTCCGCGGCAGTTCCGTGCGTTGACGAGGTCGGCCCCAGGTATGACGCACGCTTCTTCGCATCGTCCTTGCGCCCGGCGTCGGGCGGGGCGCTTCTGTGTTTGACTCCAATCACGGATATTCTCACTGACCAGGCTCAGTCGCCTCAGGGCGGGAGGCCACTGTCCATTTACCGACCTACCTATCTACCGTCCACTGACATGTCCACTGCGCTCACTCCTCCGTCGCACCGGCCTTCAATTGTGACGACGTGAAGTCGACGGCAAGTCGAACGCCACCGATCTTGTGACGTCACAGGGGTTGAGGCTGGTGAGGCTACCATCACAAAGAGATGGCGAGCTACTGAGAAACTATTAGTCGGATATCTGAAGGCGCTCCGATGCAGGGTACGCCGAAGCTGAATGAAGAACGGTGGACGGAAGACCTAAGGATGTGCCTAGCCCAGTGTGGACGTAACGACTGTGGGCACCTTTTATGCAGAAGGAGGTGTTATAAGGGTGGGAAAGGAGAAACCAAATGAGTGTCCGATCCCATTTCGGAACATCACGAAGTCCTTCTGTCGAGACTCGAAAGTCATCCTCATGCTTTTGATAGTTGATTGTAGTTTAATTTATTTTTAGGAAGGGGGAAATACGTGGATTCGGAGCCAGCACGCATGTTGTAAAGCCGTGCGGTGCTCTTTTCACTCATTTTATCTCAGTTCTCTCATGTCCTCTTCTCATACGGAAAACGGCCAATGCCCAAATGTCTCACAATCACTAACGTAGGTCAATTATATATGTATCTTAGTGTCGCGTCGATTACGTTTGTCACTCAATGTCACACTAAGTTGGGCTCACCACACGCCGTAGCTGGGGTGCACAGCCGGAAGAAATACCGGCACATCCTTGGGCCGACCGTTATATCAGTTCTCGGGTTTTCCATATGATTGGAGAGGGTGACCACCGCTCTCCTGTCTGGTGGCAGTGTTGTTGCCTCAGACTAAAAGTGAAATACATTTTCACACATAGGTGACAGCCATTTTGAACGAGACAAAGCCATTCGCATGGAACTGGATGCTGGGTATCGATCGAGCTATGAATAAAAGCCAGGCAGACAACTAGGTTTGTTATAGAAATGATAAAGGGCTTGATGAGTGGAAGTAAGTTCCATAAACTACACGTTTAGTTCATTCCACATTGCACCATTAAGTACATTCCGTCCAATCAGTTTTCAATCTAATCGTTGTGTCCCTCTGCTCTTCCATAAATTCTAAAACCAGTCATGTATAATCTCTCGTAATGCAAGTACATGTCTATCAGAATAAGCTCACTTCCCATTGGCGATTCAACCCAATGTAATACATGACAAATATATGATAATTGGGCACCTGACGCATGCAGTGATTCGTAATCCGACAGCCCAGTATTCCGTCCGTTCCTGTTCATTTTGGCGGGCCACTTTAAAAACCGAACATGATCACCGAGCAGCTCATTCTCACCCCACACCAGTCCAATGCCAGAGGCCAGCACGTTATGTGCCCCATGACACCGCCGATGTGCAAATGGAAAGTCAAGATAAGAGTCCCGCAAGCCCAAACCCGTGTTCATGTTTGTGAGCGAGCCACCGTTTCATAGATAGCATCTGTCACCATTGACGTCATTCTCCATCGATCTGTGTCGTAAGCACAGAAGCTAGCCGAGCTCCACGGACAGAGCAGCACCAAACGGCATGCTCTTTCCAAACGGTTTTGCAAAGAACTCTTATTCGCCACCATGTTAGCAATTATCAATGAAAAGCGCCCTGCGCAACCCCATCCACAAGAAATAACACAGACTATCGACACCAGCTTTAGCGCTCTCTTATCATTGCGCTGTTGTTACTTATAGAAGTGAAAACTTTCGATACCACCTAAAATCAGTCACGCCATTATGCTTGTAGCGGCCGTATTATGCAGATCGGTGCAGACCCTGGCGGGGGCTTTTGGGGCGCATTGACTGCTCGGTCACGCAGCAAGACCCCGGCGGCACCACACCGCTAGATTCCATTTAGACGTCTTCATACCTTTACGCTGACGCCGCTCAGTCCCGTTGACGGTAAGAGGCTTGTCCGAGTGACTCATTGGGGGCCTTACCAACAAAACTCACCCCTGAGAAAGTTCCACCCTGATTGGACTTCCTCCCGCGCAACACGGGCAGATGTTCACCCAGAATATGCTGCGGGTGTGACGGGCGCAGCGCCACTTGTCGTCCATCGTTACCGTGCAGCGTCGCATATCTAATTTTATGGCCGCTGAGATGTGCCGGTTGCAGCTGCATCATCCGTTCGCGGCGACGCGCCGTCCATATCTAGCGCGGCCGGGCCGGCCTGGCGGCGGCAGGCCATGTGTGTCGGTCGCGGCGGAGCAGCGGTCGGGCGGCGCCGGTCGCCGCGCGCCGGCGGGCCCTCTGTAAACAGCGCTGCCGCGGCGCCACTGAAGCTGCCGCCGGCAGACCCGCTGTGTTTACAGACGGCCGAGTCCACTGCAGCGGCAGGCTCTGTTTATCGCCGTCCCCGCCAGCCGGACGCCCCGATCCCGATCACCTCCTCACTGCGGGTGCGGACACTGATGACCGTCCTCACGCGAAGATGGACACTGATGACCGTCCTCACGGGGGACGGATACTGATGATCTTCCTCACTGCGGGTGCGGACATTGATGACCGTCCTCACGCGAAGATGGACACTGATCGTACTCACGGGGGACGGGTACTGATGATCGTCCTCATTGGGGGACGGATACCGATGACCGTCCTCATTGGGGGACGGACACTGATGACCGTCCTCACGCGAAGATGGACACTGATCGTCCTCACGGGGGACGGGTACTGATGATCGTCCTCATTGGGGGACGGATACTGATGACCGTCCTCACTGGGGGACGGACACTGATGACCGTCCTCACTGGGGGACGGACACTGATGACAGTCCGCACTGCGGGACGGACACTGATGATCGTCTTCACTGGGCGGACGGACACTGATGACCGTCCTCACTGGGGGACGGACACTGATGACCGTCCTCACTGGGGGACGGACACTGATGACCGTCCTCACTGGGGGACGGACACTGATGACCGTCCTCACTGGGGGACGGACACTGATGACCGTCCTTATGGATGGAACTGAACATCCTGAGAGATCTTTTATCGAAAGGCTGACGTTCTCATGACCTCCACATTGGGGGGGGGGGGGGGACGAATGTCCCTATCACCGCCGCAATGGGAGTACGGAGATCGCTATATCCTCCTTGGCTGTGATGCGACATCTTGATAACCAATCCCGCGGAAGGTCTGACCTTCTGATGACTTCCTTTACTGCCACAACATGTGTCTTCATGACCTTTCCCGGTGAAGGGGTGGACGCACACATGACCTCCTTGACTGAAATAGACAAATGTCATAGAGAACTGCTCCGCTCAAGGAGACTGTATAGTTGACAACACGTTCACTGACCCGAGCGCCGGCCGGATTCTGAATTCGGATTTTCGGTTCCAATTTTCCGATTTTTTCCCGAATTTGAATTCTCTGTTCCAAAAATTTCTGTTCCGAATTCCCTCACTTGAGGGATAACAAATCTCGACTATCTATTGCAGTGATGGGGACGGTCATGCTGCTGTCTCCTCCAGTGCTGTGGTGACGGCGTCGCGCAGACCACCAGACCAAACGCCACATCTATTGAACATACGAGCCCGGCCGTCACGGTCCTCCCGGGCTGACCTGAAAAGGTCCGCAGGCTGCGTCGCAGGCAACGCAATCACGCTGTCAGATCACATGATGGATTGCGTTATCCAGGATTGCGTTACGCAATCCTTACGCAATCCTCAAATCCAGATCCAGATAACGCATATCGCGGTCTGATAACGCGGTCTGATAACGCGGTCTGATAACGCAATCCTGCGATGGCAGGATTGCGCTATCAGACCGCCCTGTCAGCGTGGACTGCCGCGTTTACCCGAGAAAGACGCATCCTCGTCCGCTCTGTTTACTCACCGCGGACCTAGTTCGGGCGCCCGGCCCGCGGTGGCACTGTTTACCGGCCACTGCCTGCAATCGCAGCCGCGTAACGGTGGCAGAAGGGAGCCAGACTGCAATGTTGTGCAGGATCCAGCCTCACGAGTCCGATCTTGGCGGCGTTTGAGCTCAGCGCCCCCACTGGTATGGCGCGGGTATCTGAGAACGCTGCAAAAGATTGGCGTTTGGCTCCCGGAAAGGTAAACAAATTCATACCGCCCTGCGCCGACAGACCGAGATCCTGGCGTCAGTCATGTGACCTAGCCTCATAGGTCACAGCGTCCGTCATGTGGCCAGGATCATGCGGACGACTCGCCTGGAAACAATTCCCAGAAAGTCCCGGTATCGCTTGGTCCGAAGCCGTCTAAGCCAGCGCTATCTACAGCCATGGCTCATTCCGCCGTCAGATCCCGTTTTCGCTGCCGGTCTTATGCATTCGCAACGGGTAAGCTAAATTGCAGGCCGTAAGAGTGTCGTCAACCGCAATAACTCCGTCGGCAGAACAGCTGCAGAGATGGATGCTGACAGCTGAAGCCGCGATGGACTGAGCTGGCTCCACACAGGTGGCAGTTGGGGTCCAGCGCCGTCTGGGTCAGCTGCGGACGGTCCGGAGAGTTCTTGTATTGTCCGGCGCCATCCTGTTCGGCGCGCAGCGGCCGGCGCCGACGGAAAGCCAGGTCTCCTTCCCAACCATCGGAGTGTCTGCAGTGCACACTACCTGAAAACGTGAGCCCGGCTGCTGGAAAAACTCGCTCTCAAGGGCAGCCTGAGCGTCGTCGGCCACAAAAGCACGTAAGCAGTCTGGCGACTTATCGGCGATGACGGAGTGGTGCGAGCCGCAAACCAGACCGCGACATCATGTCAAGTCAATCGACCGTCGCCGCGCCGTGATATGACTAAGGGGAGCCACGCTCGGCTTCCGCGGACGCGCGACGCGCCGCGTTCCCCGTGTTTCGGCCTCTGCGGCCTTCCGGTGACTCGTCGGCGCCGCAGTGGACTGGCCTTAGGATGCCAGCTGTTCTTCGGGGTCGCTGGACGTGCGAGTCGCTTATGAACTGAGGGGGGGGGGGGGGCTGGAGCCTTCGTCAGGGCGTTTTTGGTCACGTTACGTAGTGGGGCTCAGGTAAATGGAGGCAAACGGGTCCCGCAGTGCGCAATCTGATATAGCCAAGTTAGAAGCGGCTGTCCATACGCGATGGGGTACGGTCGATGAGATTCTACACGGTTTGGTTCAATTCAGGTAGTTGGTAGAATGTCCAGCACGGTCAGTACGGCTCTGTGCGGCCCACTGAGG
The DNA here is from genome assembly GCF_011947565.3 of Pollicipes pollicipes. NCBI lineage: Eukaryota > Metazoa > Arthropoda > Thecostraca > Pollicipedomorpha > Pollicipedidae > Pollicipes > Pollicipes pollicipes. Next base: position 28,386,808 of record NW_023596746.1, on the reverse strand, counting down.
CCCTGTGTGTTCTGTTAGATACTGTAATGCTAATGGTGTGTGCTTTATGTCACACCGACTGTCGGTGCTATTTCGAGACTGAAGCCGTTAGCAGGTAGCATGTAGGATGCGGTGATGGCGTGACAGGAGCTTGAACCTAAGACCGATAGGTTCAAAGTCGAGCACCTTAACCACTACGCCACTACCGTCCCCGGTATACACTCTGCAGTGTGGTACGGTCCAGCACGATTCGGAACGGTCCTGGCCGGTGAGGTTTCTTACATTCCGGCAAGGTTCTCGACAGCCCGGCAAAACAGCAACCCCTGTACTGTTCCGCACAGTGCAGCTGAACCCTTGCAGTTTGGTCCGCCGGGTGCGGTGGGATGCATCAGGCCAATGTCCCGCGCTGTGCTGCATGGTTCTGTTCCGCACAAGGCTGCCGTCGCTGCGGGGTGCGCGACAGGGACACGACCGTCCTGCCGTCTGCACCGCGTCTGTCGGTCCGGCCGTCTGCGTCTGGCTCTGCCTGTCAGGCAGCCGGCGCCGGCGGCCTGTTTGTGGAGCCGCGCGGCGACCGGTGCAGCAGCGGCGCCGGACACGGGACCGGACGACAAGTCGGGCAGCGGCGGCGCCGGACACGGGACCGGGTGACGAGCCGGGCAGCAGCGACGCCGGACACGGAACCGGGTGACGAGCCGGGCAGCAGCGACGCCGGATGCGGGACCGGACGACGAGCCGGGCAGCAGCGGCGCCGGACACGGGACCGGACGACGAGCCGGGCAGCCAGCCGGGCACGGACGTCGGTTACTTCACCTTAGACGGAGCCAAGCAGCGGCACCCAGAGACGCAAGCCAGGGCTGGTTCCCGGCGACGGTTCTAGGGGACGGGGATCGGAGAGATCGGACTCAGGAACGCTCCAGGTGTGGCGTGTCGAGGAACAAATCATGTGCGGAGCACTACTGAGCACTCACCTCATTGCTTTTGAGCGGGCTGTGCTTGACGGATGCCCATCTCCGGGACATTAAAGCTTCCGTCAGGCCACAGCGTCGTTCTGCACCTGTAGTCTCGCTCGCTCTGATTCAGCGTTTTATTTGGCACGTTGCGAATAAGCGACAGGCAAGAAAGCGCTTCGAAGTGACGATTGAGGCAAGTGGAGAAAGCTTGTCAGGTAGCGAGCATCGAGAAACCCTCCATGCCAGCTGACTCACCGTCGTTGGCGAATTTTTTACCGAGAAAGAACGGTACTGAGCCTACTTTTTATTAAACAGTGCAGCACCCTCCACGCGATTGCATCGTTACATTGTATCGGCCGGCACACCCAGTTCTTAACTCGATAAAAAACGTCACTTTTGATCAGTTCAATACCCAACTGCAGGCGCCGTGGCTCTGGCACTTTTACAGCACTTAATGGCTTCAGATGCTGGATATCCACAATCTGCACGAGTCACATCTTGCAGCTCTCATGAAGTCCAGTGACCTGCAGCCTTACGCCGACCGTTTTTGTAGGGTCGGCGTTTGCCGCGCCCGGGCGCCGTTCATTAGCGCGGTTCGAGCGCCCACCGGCTCTGCCCGCTATGGGCATTGCCGCAGCTGAGCTGGCTGCATCCGGGAAAGCCCACCGCACAGACCGCGGACCGTGGACCAGATCGCCGATAAGCTCGTGTGTTAGCGGTAATGAGCTCGCGGCGGCCACAAAACTAAACCGAGCGAAATCGCACGCGTCACGAGCCGCACCTCTGCTCAAACAATGTACCGCGGCGCCAGCTACTATTCACGTGTTCGCAAGCTGTGGCCCTCCGTTAATTACCCTGGCCGACTCTGTTAACTACATTAATTACAGTGACGCGAATGTTGCTGTGTTTACCGTTTGTAGTTACTGTGATCAAATGCAGAACACGGACGATTCGACAAGCTGAATGAATTGTGGTTGTTTTACTGCTATGTCCAGGCATGGTTGCGTGTCCTGTGTGCTTGCCTGATCCGGCCGAGTGTTCTGTGTTCCGACACTGTGAGCACCGTCGTGGCCTGACGGGGTCCGCTCTGACAGATCGCCCTCCGCCCTCAGGCCCGAGTCCCGCGCGACCGCGGTCATGTCGCTGGCGGACGAGTTCGGCGCCGGGCCATCGTCGCGGCCTTACGCGGCCGGGCTGTACGCGGCGTACCAGAGCGGAGGGCCGGCCGGCGGCGCCCTGGGCGCCGAGGGCGAGCCATCCGCCTTCCGGCCCGTGATGGCCGGCCGCACCGCCGCCAAGCCGGCGCAGCACCCGAGCGCCGCGCCCGGCAACAAGTTCGCCGAGTACCCGGGCCTGGTGGGCCCGTTCGGCGGGCCGGCGCTGATGGGCCCGTTCGGCGGCCCGTCGCCGGTGCTCGGGCCACTGCCGCTCGGCTCGCTCACGTCGCACATTCTGCCGGGCGTGTTCGACCGGCGCTACGTGCGCATCCCGGGCCGCGCCAGCCGGCCGCGAAAGCAGTTCATCTGCAAGTTCTGCAACCGGCAGTTCAGCAAGAGCTACAACCTGCTGATCCACGAGCGCACGCACACGGACGAGCGGCCGTACCCGTGCGACATCTGCGGCAAGGCGTTCCGGCGCCAGGACCACCTGCGCGATCACAAGTGAGTGATGGGGAGCTGGGAGCGTCTCGCGGTGACCTGAAAACGGCGTCACGGGGCCAGTGCCGCTGGCAATGGAAATTTGCCCCGCGGCATTATCCTTTCTCTTCACCCACAATATACATATATCGGATCTGAGGTATTTTTCTATTCTATTATCTCCAGCGCGTATATTGTATTTTGTCAGGCGAACCGGTATAGGGTGCCGATGTCGACATAATTTCCGCGCACAGATATAGACTGCCCATTATGGCACAACATGTTTGCGGTTTGCTAAACGGCGCAGTTTACGGGAGCATTTTCACGCGCGTGCCGTTCGGGCACGGTGCGTTACGCAACACGTCGCACAGTATCCCAAAATTCCCCAGATTGTGAGTTTTCCTCACGACTTGGCTGGACAGAAGCCGTTCTTTGCTTCTGCGCGACCTCGAGGGGACCGCTTGATGTCGTGACTCGGTGACAAGGACAGTTGTCTCGCCCCGTGACAGCCGAACCGGTTATCGAACAATGAAGACCCATTGCACCAACTGCAAGGGGCACGGGCTGGACGCGCTCGCAGGCGCGCGGCGCTGTTCGAGTGACAGGCGAGGCCAGGCCACGCTCTTTGAAACACAGACCGCCCGTCCGAGTCGTGTCTCGACCGGCCGTCCGAGTCGTGCTTCACACAGACCTGTCCGAGTGGTGCTTCACACAGACCTGTCCGCGCGGGGCCAGATGTGTCGGCGCCACCATCAGCCAACTCCGGACAGCTGAGCTTCGGGGGCCTCTGTTCAGAGAGCGGTGTGTCTCGGCTATGTGTCGGCTGGAAATATCACCGTACAGCGAAAGAAACGAAGGCCGGGCACTACAGAGGCTTCCGTATTGAGAAAAGATGTCGAGGTTAGGGCCAACCGTATTGTGGCGAATCAAAGCTAGACGCAATTGAACTATCTTCATCTAGTCAGCTTTGTAAGGTCAGGTATATTTGCTAAATCAGTTAGGTTGCGCACAGAAAGGATCAGGCTGCACACAAACCCGTGCGCATAGCGGGCGCTGCTGTCCTGAGCCAGGTGTGTTTGGGTTATAGCTGACTCCATTACGGAAAGGAAAGATCTGGGTTAAACCACGGCTGGGTCTCTCATAGCTCTCATGGTTCTCGTATAGAGCCAGGCTCGTGGCGGTTATCATCTTTCCAATTCGTCCAAAAAAGTCCGGCCTAGTGCGACCATTTCTCTGTGCATAGGAGTGGTCAGCAGAAGGCTCTGAGCTCAGCAAGCTGAGTGAGGCCTACCAAGCTTACATACGATTGTTTTGTGTCCACGCGTAAAGAAAACATTAAACATAATTGTAGATCAAACGTAATATGAACGATTCCCGAAAGAGGCTATATACTATTACCTACTTCCTAAAGACGTTGGTGCATTATCATGACGCAAATGTCTATCCTGAACTGCTTGGCGCCTGACGAAAGCCGTCATACCACATTGCACCGTTTTGCAGCCAAGCAGCAAACTTTCGCCCGATCCACAGCCATGTGCTCGATAGCTCGGCATACCATTCCAAAAGCGGGCAGCGGCTCGGCCACGGCCGTCGACACGTCCAGTGCGCGCGGCCTTCCGACCCTGGCCAGCGTCTGCTGGAGTGCCTCGGCAGGGACCTCACGTCCGGCGGCAGGCGGCTGACGGTGTCACGCCCGTGCTGGCTCTCCGGACGTGCAGCCGCGGCCGCCAGAAGGCGACGGGGCCTGCACCGCCGGCGCTGTGAGCCCCAGCTGACTTCCGCCGCTCCCCAGAGGCCAATGGTGTCCTCGGCTCAGGAAGCTACCGTGGTGGCGGAGTGATCGCTGTGCCTCCGCTTCAGGCAGGGCTGTTGCTGCCCGGGCCTGGCCGGATGAGTCCCACTCTTCTGCAGGCTGCCCCGGCTCCCCGCCCCCCGCGATCCTCTGGTCCTTCGGCCCGGTGACCTCGGGGTCCGTTAGCTATGCAAATACACAGAGTCCGTCGGGCGGCCCCAGCGCGACCGACGGCTGCGTCGTCGGACGGCGACAGTAGCGTGCCGGATAAAGGCGTGTCGGCACGTGCTCGTCCTGACAAAAATCAAACGCGGAAAAGCTGCGGAAGCGATGCCAATTATTTGGGCCCGTGGAGGAGCTCAGGCAAACGTTGCGCATGTGGCGCAGCGTTGGGAGCGCGTCGCCTCCGCCGACAGTTCTGGGAGCTTTCAGAAATCCGCCGCCTTATCACCGAGCGTGATCCCTGCTTTGCTCGGTCGAGAAGGGTTACCGTTGAGTTCGGCACGCCACTCGCGAGCTTGGCGGATCTGTCTCGTAATGCATCACGCAACCTTAAAAGAGCGGCAACTTACCGCGGCACGTAATATGTCTTGGAGTGACGAATTTCGGTGGATATCCTTTGGGTGAGGGTGATGCTGCAGATAAAGTCGTGACGCATGCCCGCTTGTCCTCGGAGATGTGTCCCGTGGGCTTCATCCTTTTGCGGAAGGCTTTGTTTGTCAGATCTGACGTATGATTCCATCACAAAATAGCATGAGTGCTAAGAAGATTCCTGCTGCACGCCCTATCGGGATCAGAGTAAGCCTAAGCACAGCTCGCCAGCCTTTCCACTAGGCAGCTTTTTATTGCAATGCTATTTTCCGATCCCCGAATCCCACAATACATTTGGCCTTTTCCAATCTTCGATAGTTTAACGCGTGTCATGTGGGTGAAATGGGGAGCGATGTCTCGGTGCTAGGTGGAAACGTTAGAAACTGGAACGCTGTGCCTGGAACTTGGGCTTTTCCATGCTGAGTCTTTTTTTCGTCCCATAACTGTTCGCGGTGCCTTTCAAGTTGCTGCAAAAAAGCGTGCAAAGATCACGGGCTTCCCAAAAATATGGAGACTTTTGTTGTTCCTAATATGACTTTTTGGCAGGGGAAGGCGACGAATTGATGGCAACCCAGGGCTGTGTTCGCACTTGCATTTTCCAGCCGATGCAAACACGCGTCATTTTGGGCCTCTCATTTCACCCTAAGCCCTGCTCGCGGAATTTTAATCGCGGTGCATTCGTGCGGCCCGGTTCCGTGACGCACTCGATGTGTGGAAAAAACGTGCGGGCGGGTATGCCACGCGAACGGTCGATGCACACCGCATATGGACCAGCGCAGCCAGCGTCCTCACGGTGATTGCCACTCTACTAGGGAACCACGACATCGGCGCTGGGAAAGCCATTTGAGACAACGCTAGTCCTTACGCGTGGCTGGTGGCGGTCTGTTTGCCGCGGCGTGATGTTTTGACGGTTTTTGCTTACAGGACGGATGTCGGGAGCTGTTGGCCGGTGAGCGCAACTCTCGTTGCGCGTGTGATGTTCACGATCCGAATTCAAACTGGTCTGGCCTGTCGTGGTACTGAAACTACACGGGCCGATCTGTAGCGGAGACGCTGGACCGACCTCCGCTGTGAGACTCGGACTGCAGTCCCGAGTCTCACACTTCTACCACTCACGCTACTGACCCACCCTGTTCATGAGGCTGCGACTTCGGCGTGTCCCGCCGGCCATGGGACGGGGTTTTCAACAAGCCAGCGTATGCGGGCCGGGAGATGGAAGGCTCACTCCCATCGCTCAGCGGTGACTACAACGCTCCCATCGAGACGCCGCCGCCGTGAAGTCACCCTCAGCGTTTCGATCCCGCTGACCCCCGAACGGGCGCGTCGCTTGGCAGCGTGACACCGCGACGAGGGCGGGGCCGCTCACGACGAATCATCAGCGAGATATGCTGCAACGTCGTGCACAGCTGCGACGGCGCGGTGGCTCGGCACGAGTCCCAGGTGGCGCAGTCCCGCTCCCCTTGCCGGCGCGCTCCGGCACGGGGCACCAGCCGGCGGCCTCCGCCGCGCCCGCTCGTGGGACGCCGCCGCCGCCGCCGCCGCCCGGTGGCAGGGCCGCGTCAGTTGCGGCGCGCCGGCGTAATCGGAGCCGGCGCGGTGGCATGATGGTGTCGCCTCCGCGCCCGTGCCGCGTGTCCTGCACGGCCGCCGGTGGGCGGCCGGCCGCTGCAGACCGGCGGCGGACGGCGGCGGCGGGCATGCATATTCAGCAACCCGACCGCCGTCAGCTCCCGGGCACTGCACGCTGCAAGCGCACGGCATCGCGGCGGCCAGGCTGGCCGCTATCTGTCCCCCGCCGCTGCAGCCGGCCGGCAGAGTGCAATATGTAATCCGGCTGCCCGCAGGTGCGGCCAGTCCGTAGAGTGGTCCGCCGCCGCCAGAGCAGCGCGGGCCATTGGACGGCGGTCGCGACTGACCGCCGAAGTGGCGGTCACGGTCTACAACGTCAGCCGCAACAGGTCGATGGAATGCTGATTGCAGCTTCGCTGGGCTGACAGAGTGGTGACTGAGGCGGCGGCAGACTGGCAAAATGGTGGCCACCAGACAATGCTTGACCTGCATGCTCCCTTCAATGCGGTCGCCACAGACTGGCAAAATGGTGGCCATCAGGCAATGCTCGATCTGCATGCTCCCTTCAATGCGGTCGCCACTTCCTTTGTCGGGGGCTGGTAGGAGGACTCCCCTCCCTGGTGTACTTCCTCCAAGCGGACTATTCTCATGCGAACTTCCCCAGGCCTACTCTCCCAGGCAGACTGCTCCCAGGCGGCCTCCCTTCAGACGTACTCCCTTCAGACGTACTCCCTTCGGGCGGACTCACCTCAGGAGGACTCCCCCAGGCGGACTCCCCCAGGTGGACTCCCTTCAGACGGATTCCCCCCAGATGGTCTCCCTCAGGCGAACCCCTCGTGTTCATAGCAGGTCAGAGGAGCGTCAGACGCGACCTGTGCGCCTCTGTACACCGCATGCCGACCCTAGCCGGTTGCCGTGGTCTGTCCGGTCCACGCCCGGTTTGTGCCACGGCGGACCACAGCGGACCACAGCGGACCACAGCGGTCTGCCGGGACCACCGCGGATCCCCTGCTCGCATCAGCCGGCGGCTGTGAGGTCGCACTGCGGTGCGCCAGGTTAGCGTGCAGGGGATCCGGCAAGCCCGACCGGCGCCTCGAGGCGCCCCCGGCAGCGGCGCGCCACGGGAGCCGCGGCGCCGGCAGCGGCGCGCCACTGTGACGAACATGGCGCGGCGTCCGGCCGCCCGCCCGGAATTAATGGGCACCGGCCGCCGAATAATTCATGGCGGCGGCGGCCACCGGCTGCACGGTCGCCGCGTGAGGCCGGCCGGCCGGACCGGCGCTGGACGCCCGGAGGCGATGAACGGACATCTGACGCAAGCTGCTCTGGCGGCTGTGCACAGTCACGCACGCGGCGTTCCCGGCTGACGTCACCGCCCATGCGCTCGAATCACAACCGCCGCAGCTTTGGCCTTGCAGCATAGAGGCCCATTAGCGTGGGGCTTATCGATCCGCTTAAAGCGCGGCCAGCGTCGCGGCGGGCACCGTTATTCGGGTGACGCGGGCGGACGGCCCGGTCCGCGCCCAGACGCCGTCTCGGCCGGCGGTGCCGCCGGCGCACGCTGCACGCCGTCAAAGGCCAGATGTCGGCCGCACCCTGCCCAGCCGGCTGGTCACTTTCCCATGTCATGCGGCGCCCGGCTGCACTGCCGTGGTTTCTCCGACCGCGGCGGCCACGCCGCGCTGCGTTGCGCGCAGGTCGCCGGACGGACGGGCCCCGACGAGCTGGGCTGGTCGGCCGGCCGGCCGGACCGGCGCGCGGCCATGTTGGTATCGTGTCGTGCCGACCCGCGGCCCGTTTGAGCCGCACACCCGGCCCGGCTGATTGACGGCACCAAGAAGCCGCCGCCGCGCTGCAGACGACGCCATATCGCGCGGCGGCGGCTGGCCGCGGGGGACACGGCGGCCGGCGCCGTCTGCGGCGCTGGCGGGCCGCGACCGAAGACTTAGAGTGTGCCGAGAGGGGAGCGCTCAGTTCGGGAGGTAAAGGATCGAGACAGGGAGCGCTTAGGTCTGGTCCTGAGAATCCAGATGCGGGGGAGCGACCGCGGCCGCCGGTCTTGGGAGGTGGATCGCAGCGAGCATTCAGATCTGATCTTGAGACTCGAACCACAAAAAGGAGCAATCATGCTCGCGTGCCTTGAGACCCGTCCGGTCTGACGGCTGGATGGGAGCGTGACGCGTGAAATCTCAGCGGTCAGAGCTGTCAAGCCGCGTCCGAAGGCGCGGAATGTTCAGCCGTGGGACTCGTAGCGTGCGGGCTCTCGTGACCGGTTGAACTGCGAAGGTCGCTCAAGGATGTTTGGGGGCACCCGCGCGGGTGCGCGCGACCGCACGCTGCAGTCCGAAGCCGCGGGCGTCCGGCTGTCAACCATCACCATCGCCGCGCCGCCGGCGCTGCAGCCGCTGGCACCGGTGCTCGCGGCGGCGGAGGTGCATCACACTTGGACCGCACCGCCGAGCGCCGCGCCGGGTGGCCCCGGGTGACGTCACATGCCGTCAGCCGTTGACGGCAGGGTGCGAGGGCGCAGCAGCGTGACGCATTGCTGATGGACGCTGTTGACCGGTCGGCTCCATGGCTGCTGACGGCCGGGCCTAATGGTGACCAGTGGTGCAGACTTGTGACAGGTCTGATGAGAGAGACCATATTGGCTGACGGAATGTCACCTGCACTGTTTACTGTGGTTTCAAACTTCAATGAAATACAATAACTCGAAAAACTGCGTGTTTCGGCAGGCATACCCTCTTCAGGTGTGCTTCAGTTTTGAAATGTATTTGACCTTATGATAAATTTCCAAATCTTAACTAAACTGAAGAGGGCATGTCAGCCGAAATATTGCTAACGTTGTGGCTTAATATATCTTATTCAAATTTGAGACTGAAGTGAAGTGTGCCCTGCGGTATTTATTGACAGGCACTCGGGTGGCAGTTGTACCCTACACCCCAATTTTTCGAAAAACATTTTAAAAACGGCGTGGCGTAGCTGCGCCAAACTTACCTGGAGGGAATTAGATAGCGGATCGTTTGGTGTCAAAAATGGATTTGCCTTGCAAGGTCGCGGACCTAGGCAGGTCAAAGTCAGATCCTCGATCTCAACGAAGGTCATTTTTAGGGTGTCGTTCGATGTGATGTGATAATAGAGTGTTAGAGGAAGACAAACATCCTCTAAAGAGGCTCCTTAGGTAACAAAGCATTTGAATTTTGAATTTAAAAGAGAATTCCATCGGCCTAGGATCAGGTATGAAGGCATGGCCTGGGTGAAAACAAGCCTGCTTGTTGCTCGAAAGCCTGCTTTATAGGCTATTTTTTGCCCTCATTTTGAATTGCCACGTTGTCAGCCTTGTCACGTTCGGCGTAGGCAGCAACTACTGCGCTTGAATGAGATAATGCCAGGAGTCTCGTGTCTTTAACACAAATGCATCACGTGGCACTCGTACCCTGAAACGATCGTCGTGGTGGCTCAGGCTGTTTCTGCTGACCTCACGACAGCACCGTCCCTGCCACGGCGCCCTCGGATCCCGAACAGCGCCCGCAGAGGCAGGATGGGTTCCGCCCCTTCCCACGGACCTCGGGACACTCAACACAGAAACAGGGCACACAGGACCGGCTCCGCCTCCGTCCGGCGGACCACAGACGCTAACAGTCCCCCGCAGAGGCAGGACCGGCTCCGCCTCCGTCCGGCGGACCACAGACGCTAACAGTCCCCCGCAGAGGCAGGACCGGCTCCGCCTCCGTCCGGCGGACCTCGGACGCTTAACAGTCCCCCGCAGGGACAGGACTGGCTCCACCTCTGCCCGGCGGACCACGGATGCTTACCAGTCCCCCGCAGAGGCAGGACCGGCTCCGCCTCCGTCCGGCGGACCACAGACGCTAACAGTCCCCCGCAGAGGCAGGACCGGCTCCGCCTCCGTCCGGCGGACCACAGACGCTAACAGTCCCCCGCAGAGGCAGGACCGGAACAGCCCCCCCCCCCGCTAAGTCCCTCCGCCTCCGCCCGTCCGGGACCTCGGATCTGAACAGCCCCCCAGACAGGACCGGCTCCGCCTCCGTCGGCGGACCACAGACGCTAACAGTCCCCCGCAGAGGCAGGACGGTACGCTCCGTCCGGGGCCACACTCCAGTCCCCGAAGGCGACGGTCCGCTCGTCCGGCGGACCACGACGCTAACAGTCCCCCGCAGAGGCAGGACGGCTCCGCCTCCGTCGGCGGACCACAGACGCTAACAGTCCCCCGCAGGGCAGGACGGCTCCAGCTCGGCTCCGGCGGACCACGGACGCTACCAGTCCCCGCAGAGGCAGGATGGCTCGCCCCGTCCGGCGGACCTCGGACGCTTAAACGTCCCCCGCAGGGACAGGACTGGCTCCACCTCTGCCCGGCGGACCACGGATGCTTACCAGTCCCCCGCAGAGGCAGGACCGGCTCCGCCTCTGCCCGGCGGACCACGGATGCTTACCAGTCCCCCGCAGAGGCGGGACCGGCTCCGCTCGCGCCCGGCGGATTGTGTCCAGCCGATCGGAGCCATAAATTTCCGGCGCCCGGCGACAGCCGACGGCTGACGTCATCGCTGCCCCCGGCCCGGTGAAATCGTGGCGCGGGGCAGCAAAAATCGTGGAAATGGAACTTTGTGGCTCACTTGACGACTGCAGTGAAAGGTTCTTATGTTCACGCTTTGAAAAACTGTGAAAAGTTTTGTGTAAGTTGGCGGTGGCAGATCATGGTGAATTTGGTGGCTTCACCGTGTGACTTTGCAGCGCGTAATCCTGGTCGACTTAGGACACATTTTTAAGCGCTTCATTCATGTTGCACAGCCAGTTCTCCCAGTGCAAAAATTAATTACCGTAATAATAGATTCTGAGGTTTGCGCACTCGTTACAGGTGTGCACAACCGCATGACAGGGTACTTGTGCATGATGCAATTACATTTTCCACACATATATTCTGTATGACTTGGTTCGGTGCACAAATACCCCGAGCCACCGATGTAGCAAGCGCCGTTTATTTTGAGCACGACATCATCTGACAGATATGTTATTAAACTTGCTGTTCGTTGCCGTCATATGTCTTCATGCCCTGAGAAAGTCAGGCGCCATCACGTAAATTAAGCAATCAGCCTTCGTGTTGCACGTGGAAGTGCAACGGATATGAGTCTTACTGCCTATTTGTCAGACTGGCAATCCACCCACGTTTGGGAGCGTGTGAGCCATTGTGGGTGCGTATGAATGTACCTTAAGTTGCAAGACATTTGACATTTGTCATTTGCAAGCCATGTTTCTAACGCTGAGTTGTTCTTTTCTCCAGGTACATCCACAGCAAGGAGAAACCCTTCCGATGTTCAGAGTGCGGCAAGGGCTTCTGTCAGTCGAGAACTCTCGCTGTGCACAAGATCCTACACTTGGAGGAGTCGCCCCACAAGTGCCCTACGTGCGGCAAGTCCTTCAACCAGCGATCCAACCTGAAGACCCATCTGCTGACTCACACGGACCTAAAGCCGTACGAGTGCCAGGTTTGCGGCAAAGTTTTCAGGTGAGTGCACATGTCCGATGATGATTGGGAGGCCTTTGTCTAGACAGCAGGCCTTGAAATTTGCCCGCCCGTTATACGCGAGGATAAAAATCTCTCCCACTTTTGGTTTCCTAATGCCGTCGAGACGCCGGGAGCCGGTGCAGTAAACCGTAATAAAAGTGTAAAAATATGGTTTAATTGACCAATTAACGGTGCATTCGATGTCGTGAGCTTGATCAGCGATCGCTGCGCACGCCACGTGAGCGGCGAGCAATTAACACCAGCGCCGCCACCGGGGATCTCGGGCGACGAGCGACCTGGCACCGTTGGGCGTTGCTCATCGCTCGACACGCTCTCGGCCGCCGCCCGTGGCGCGCGACAAGTTTGGGTTTCTCGCGTGGGGCTCCGGCTGCCTCTGTCGTTTGCACAGCACGCCGGTCCGTCGCGGTAGCCGTGCATCGTGGCGGTTTTGATTGGCTGCCGGTGTGGTCTCCCGGCCTGCCTCAGTTGTCCGTGTAGCGGCTCGGCTATCCACAGCAGCTCTGCTGACTTCTCCGACTGTCTCCCTGCTGTCTGCGCGGCGGCTTTGTCTCTCCTGCCTTCCGTGTAGCCTGCGGTTTGTCGGTCTGCCGTTTGCTTGTCTGCCAGCCTGTCGTCTCTCCGCTGTCTGTGGGACCCCAAACCCTTGTCATGCCCTATAGCGGGACCTCAAGGCCCGTCTCCTCGTCGTACATTGTGACAAATTTCGCCCAGTTGGGTGCCAGCGAGGTCAATGGGAATTCAGATATCTGTTTCCTCGGTCACATCCGTCTCCACCATGCTCCATTTGCTGCTAGTCCGTTGAGCATTGACCCCGAACCCTCACATCCTGACCTGCCCGCCCGATTTGCCTTGCCCGAGGCGCATAGATGCTGGGTTGCCCACCATCCGGCCCGAAGCTGATTGGTCGATCGTGAGCGAAGGGAGGAGCAACAGACGGTGCACCCCAAGGCACGTGTGCAATAGTATGAAACAATATCGGTCTCTTTGACACTCTAGTAGCTGAACTTTTCCGCACCTCTGCCGTTTGTGTCGCCTCCCAGCCCGTCTCTGCCTGCCGTCTCTGTGGAATCCCAGCCCATCTCGCGCTGCCGTCTGTGTGGCCTCCCAGCCCGTCTCTGCCTGCCGTCTGTGTGGAATTCCAGCCCGTCTCTCGCTGCCGTTTGTGTGGCCTCCCAGCCCGTCTCTCGCTGCCGTCTGTGTGGCCTCCCAGCCCGTCTCTGCCTGCCATCTGTGCGGCCCCCCAGCTCGTCTCTGCCTGCCGTTTGTGTCGCCTTCCAGCCTGTCTCTGCTTGCTATCTGTATGGCCTCCCAGACCATCTATGCCTGTCGTCTGTGTGGCCTCCCAGCACGTCTCTCGCTGCCGTCTGTGTGGCCTCCCAGCCCGTCTCTGCCTGCCGTCTGTGTGGCCTCCCAGCCCGTCCCTGCCTACGATCTATGTGGCCTCCCAGACCATCTTTGCCTGCCATCTGTGCGGCCTCCCAGCCCGTCTCAGCCTGCCGTCTGTGCGGCCTCCCAGCCCGTGTGTCCGGCCCTGTGGCGTGGCCTCCGCCCGGCCGGTGCCGCTGCCGCTGCCGCGGGCGGATCCGTGTTCTGCAGCAGCGCCGGGCCTGCTCAGTCCGACACGCCCCGCGCATACCGGCCCATCAGGGCCGCCGGTGAGCTATGCCGGTCACCGGGGAGGGGCCGGCCGCCGCCCTCGGCGCGGCATTCCTCCCCCGCTCCCCACCCGGCAGGTGCAAAGTTACGTGGAGAGCTGGGTGTTGGCCGAGCCGAGCAATGCCAGGGCGAGACGCTGAGCACGCGTTCGGGGTCGGCCTATTTTCTGGTGAGGGCGGCGGCCGACGCTAGGCGCCCGCGGTCGCACCGCTGACCGTCGCTCCATCCGCCGGTGTAATTGGCCGCGCGGGGGGCGCCGGCCACTGCTGACCTCGCCGCTCCCGTTCCAGGCGCAACTGTGACCTTCGCCGCCACTCTCTGACCCACTCGCTGGGCGACGCCGGGCTGGCCGAGGAGGCGCCGGCCGGGCCGAGCACGATGGCCGCGCCGGCCGCCGGCCCCAGCCGCCGGCCCGCCTCGCCCGCGCCCGACGACGACGACGACGACGAGGCGCCGGCCGAGGACGAGTGCAGTGACGTGGACGTGGTGGGCTCGTCCGGCGACGAGCACCCGCCGCTGGGCGCTGTGATAGGCGCCGCGGCGCGCGCGCGACCCTCGCGCGACGCCGTCATCCGGGACGGCGCCCACGTCAGCGTGCCGCCGATGCGACCGGCGCGGCCGGCGCCCACCAACCGGCCCACCGGCTTCAGCATAGAGGACATCATGAAGCGATGAGCGCAGCGGCGACGTGCGGCGGTGCCGCTTCGTCGGCGAGGACCGCGCCCATTCGGTGATACCTGCGCGCGGGTGGGCGCCAGTTGTAGTGGTGCCGCCTGACGCCAGGCCGCTCCAGTGATACCTGACTGCCCCGGGCGGGCACGACATCTCTTGCTGCTGTGCTGGTGGTGTTTAGGGCGGGGTACGGGCATCGGCGCCCGCCTCGTCCCTGGTCGGGACTGGCCGGCGCTCCGGGCTCCGCGACCGGCGCCGAGCGGCGACCGGCGAGCCCGCGGGGCGCGCGTGGCTGTGGATGCTCGCGGCGTGTGTCTGTGATGATCTGAGTGGGTGCGGGACGAGTGACCGCCGGCCGGGCCGGGAGCCCGGGCCGATGACTGCTGCTCGGGCACCGCCGTCGCCGGGCGGCGCGCTGCGTCAGGCCGGAGGGCCGCTGGTGGAGACGCTCGGGCGGGTGGGACCCCGGGACGCTGGCCCTCCAGCTGCCAGCTGGTCCCGGCTCGAGGGGGATGATCTCCGGTTGATATTGCTCGAGGGCCGAATGCCTCCGCCGTGCCGTCGTGGACGGGCGGCGGAGGAGAGCTGGCGCCGGCGACACGGCTGTGTCAGCCCTGCTGTCGGCTCCGCTTAACGTTTGTCGTTTGAGAATGCCACGCGTAGGCTGTTGTGCGTCTGTGGGACTGCCGGTTATTGTTAGTGTGACTTATTTTAATAAGTGATTATCAGTGATGATGTTCTGATATCAGGCCACAGTGCTGGCAAGGCTGCGCTTTCTGTTTGGTTTCCCACATAAATATTTAGCTGCGTTTGCTTCTGACGGTGCCAAAAACGTCATGCTAATACGTACTGGGTATTTGTTTGCCTGTGACGGTTGGATATCTCTATATAACTGCCTGGGCGAACTGGGCCATAAACGATGCGTCAACTGGCGATTGTAAATAAACTTAGCTGACTGTCGATGCCACTTTGTTTCATAAACATTGCGTCAAGATCGAAATCTATTAAACATAGATTTCGAAACTTGCGTGTTCGAGAGACACTCTTCGGAATACGTGACCTGAATGGGTGTCTGGACGGCGTCGGTCAAGGTGTGAGAATGCGATATGGCAGGTTCGAGAGCGGCGTCACTAATTTTCACAAAAATAGTTAGTTTTTTGTAATTTTCCATTGGAAGACGCCTATTCTGACATCTGATCTGCCGACATTTGCCGTCATTATCCATCTCTCAGATGGACGGTTTGCATTACGACCATCGAGGAGGTTGAGGCCCTTGCTTGAGACTACTACAAGTTCATGAGACCGGATAAGAACTATGCAAGGAACATTTCCTTTTCCCAGCAATACTTCCGGGGGAAAAATGGCATCACAGTCATATGGCTAACTGGCAGCGGGACCACTCCCATGCGCCCCGCAGGTGCCTAGAGTAGCTGTTATCCCGCGCATGTCTTGCCAAGGTGTCTGTGTTCCCGATCTTGCCGAAATTCAGGGCACCTTTTCCTTCTGAGTGTACGCGTATCATTTTCAAAATGTCCAATGGCTCATTGTGACGTTCCCAACCTTTATCGAGTTGGGAGAAGAAGGTCTCTCTGTTTATGTGATAATATAATCGGATTCAGTCCAAGTCAATCTAAGCCAAGCCAAGTCCGTTCTAATCCGATCCGACGAGTGAAGTTTTTTCTAAACAATGATTAGAAATTCGTCATAACGAAGCTAAATTTGACAGATGCGACACATAAAAGATCATTCACGTTTTAAATAAAGCCAGTTTTTTAATCTGATTGCACCCGTTTGCTGAAGTCAGTAATGAAATTCGGGCCAATCGGAACCGGTGTCTTCTGAACATTATATAATCCAAGCTACGTAATCCACGGATTATTTCATAATATGCATGGATCGATCACATTCGTCAAAAGATTGGACAGTCAAGCCATGCATTGACTTAGCAAGACGGGCCGAATCCCATATGTGTTCTATTTATTCCAAGATATTCCTGTGTCACTGTCCAAAAATAAGCATGGATGCTGGTTTCTGTCGCAAGGTTGATCACCAGACAAGCAAGCTGTGCTGCTATCCGATAGATACAGTCACAGTAAGCTTGCATACAGCGTACTGTGCGTGAGTGGACAGTCCAGCCCATGACACTATCTATATTTGTGCTACAGTCATGTTAGGCACTTTCTTTTGTATGGCCGCTGCTAGTGTATCGAGGTCAAGAGCCCACACCACGGTGCCATGGTAGGCGCTGAACTGTTGATGGTCATTCCCGAGAGATGCCATGTGAATGTCTTCATGTGATGTCAATGTTTTGGGTCTGATCCCAGGCTTACTTGCAAGGTTCAAAGCCCATGCTGTTTGAGCATGTTTTGCATTGTTAGACGAGAAATGGAATACCTTTCGTCTCATGGCAAAGCCTTTATCGAATACATCTCCAGCAACGGAACGTGCAGACCAATCCATAGCTCTGTACATTCCAACATAAGTAGAATCATAAGAAGCCGCAGGCTGAGCGAGCTGTAACAGCTGACTGGAAATGTTGTGACTCCGGCAACTCGGTCCGGCCCTGCCAGAGCAGTCACACCTGTAACAGGCTGATGTCCTCGCAACCACTGGCCATGCCTGACCAACCACTGACCGTGCCTGCCCAACCACTGACCGTGCATGACCAACCACTGGCCGTGCTTGCCCAACCACTGACCGTGCCTGACCAACCACTGGCCGTGCTTGCCCAACCACTGACCGTGCCTGACCAGCCACTGGCCGTGCTTGCCCAACCACTGACCGTGCCTGACCAACCACTGGCCGTGCTTGCCCAACCACTGGCCGTGCTTGCCCAACCACTGACCATGCCTGACCAACCAATGGCCGTGCCTGCCCAACCACTGGCCTGAACTACCGCGGAGCTCAGCAACTGGTAGCCTTTCTGGTCTCGCGATTCTTTCAAAGTTGTGCTGCACTTTTTCAAGGCATTTAAGTGCAATTTCTTTATAGGGTGTTTATCTGAACCGCTTCAGTATCATCGCCAGTTTGTCTTCCCCCAAAAGGCACATAGGAAGCGTATAAGTTTTCAAATGGTGGAGGGCGGCTACGGACACACGTCGGAAACAGCTGGAGATATCCATGACCGAGTGTCGCAGTGACATTACGCTAAAAATGGGAAAAGGACAATCGTGCTAGCAGAAGTGTGTTAGCAGAACTTACACCAGCATGATCGTCTTTGGAGGCGATCATGCGTTTGACGTCGGAGCGCAGCGACCAGAATAGATGAAGCAGTGAAACCAACGTGTGGTATAGGAAAATGTGTCAGCTGCAGTCGATTTACACATCTCAACAATGTGATCCGTAAATGCAACATTTCAACTGCAAGACGCTGAGAGAAAAGAAAGGGAGAGAAAACACGGTTATGCCTGACAATTTTTATGGAATGTCCACATTATGTCGTGTTTCATATCACTGAGCATACTATGCATTATGGAGAAAATTACATAAAAGTCCACATCATATTATGAAACACGGTTTACGCCGCGTCCTAAACTGGTAGACATCAGGCCATGAGAACTCCAGAGACAAATCGTTCCGCTCATGGTTACCAATGCCCACATAGAATATTTATGTAGTTGAAAGAAGAAAAGCATACTTGGTGACAACTGCCAAAGCTATAAATCACCCCAAAGAAGTGGATTCAATTGATCGGAATAACCGGCCAGTTTTAAAGCGACATTGTTTGCCAAAGATATTCTTAGTATTTGAAAAAAATTTACATTTGATTGTTCGGTCATGGACCATCTTGACCACGAAAGAGAAAAAATGAGCAGTCAGTACCAGAACAACGACCTTATAAAGTTAACAAAGAAAGCTCACCAATGCGAATCTCGGATGACATAATATACCTAAAAAAACAGGTAGTCGTTATTGTAGGGCATAAGGGTGAGGACTTCAGAAAGAGAGCGCTGTATTTAGGTTGTGTTTGGTGGTTCCTTTCTGAAATTAGCCTGCAATTTCATCTTTTTCGATGTCTTCCGCACTTTGGGAATATACGTTTTGCAAGTTGTTCTGTATGGTGTTGAGGGGCTGGGTTTTTGCCGTCAGGCCGGCAGATAGAGCCTTTTTTCTGTTTTTTTTTTAAAAAACATATTCTGATATCTTTGATGACTCTGCCGCCCAGGAAAGCTTCATCTCTCCACCATTCTCTATTTCTGAATATTTACGCATGCGCAAACCACCAGCATACCTATACCTGCCGAACTCAAGGAAGGGGCATATTTCGATACCTGTACTGACTAAGATTTAAACAACGAAACAAGACCACGCATCCGTCTGTCTGTCTGTATTTTTACCTTTTTAGCCACTGTGCGCAGCGCAGACGGCTGCACGGATTGTCACAAAGCCCGCACGCGTCACGGGCTCAGTCTCATTTTTGCCCGATTTTTGGGACACAAGTCAACGTTACGGTCTTAGCGGCGGCGCCTACCGCACAGCGAAGCAAGCAGAAGCCACAAATGAATCTTATCAATATTTGACATTTCGATTGCGTGGAACAGCATTGCACGCACATGTCCGAGTGGGATACAGTCAACGGGGACCACACGGGCCATTGGTCTCCTGGGCCATGCGGTTTATAGTGCATACTTGACGGTTCCGGGCCCAATTCGTAGGAGTTTGGAACCTTTCTGCCTGTAAGGAAAACCAACTGAGATCCATTTCAACTCGTTGAGGCATGCGTCAGCGTTACGTTGTTGACGACGCAGCTACGGGAGCCAACAGCGTCGACTCTTCCCGCCGCCCAGCAAGAGGGAACTTCTTGTCGCATCTTAAAGCGCTCACGTCTGTCTGCGTGTACCGGTTTTTAACCAAGCACATGCAAGCAAGTGGCTGCATGGGATGCGGTAAAAGGTGTGAATAGAAGAGTTCGAACCTTGTGATAATCTACCACATGAATTCTCTGCCGTCCTGTGCCTGTGGCGTGAAGAGCGCTTGTGAGAGAAAGCATGTTTTTGCCTTTACCAGGAGACGCTCGCCACGCATATTTAGAGAAATAAGATAGACGACGGCCAAGCATTTACAAACAACTTGCAACAGCTCTTAAGTTCTGTGTATTGTATTATTTTTTCTGTCATTCTACTGTTACCAGTTGTTCCATCATTAAAAACGGGAGGGTTTCGCTCACCTTTGTTATGATATTATTTCCACGAAGAAACGCCACAGCGTTCCCCTCACTTTTCCCCTGACGTAAATGGCGTCCCACTAATGCATGATTTTGCCTAGATTGTAAAACAATAATAATATGTACATATTACTTACCCAGCCATTCCTTGACCAGTGGAGAAGGTCTCATCTCACCGCGTCAAGCGTAATACCAAAACTATCATTAAGATAGCATTCGAACCCCTTGCCGTAGCAGTAAGTCACTGGTTTTCTTAAAGAGGATGCTCTACATTAAAAGATATTGAAGCAAGTATCAGATATTATGAAATAAGCTCACTTATAGCTATTGGTATACTTTTAAGTGGAAAAGACTGTTCAAGACAACACAATTTATTTTCATTGCAAAGTTCTTCACAATTTAGTAACAATGCTCCTTAATGCGTTATTGCTTAATTTCGTCATGGGACGTTTGTATGATGGTGAGGTACTGCCAAACTAGCCGTGCGAGACTGCCATCTTTGTACACACTTGCAGTACTTTAAACTTGCCGAGATATGGCGGTGTGGTGCTGGAAGTGTTCGGTAAGACAGATGTTGTTATAAATTCGTGTTTTGGCCCTTTCTCGTGGCGTTCTTGCGTACTTTTTCGGTGAGTTTGAGCAGTTTATTTGCGTTTACGTGCTTAGTCGTGGTACTCTTCAAGGTTTTCGATTGCAAGTCTTATTTCCGTAATAACCAACAATTACGTCCAACTTCCTATGCAATACAGTAGAAAATATCATTCGTAATTTTAACGTGCATAACTTGCTCAACACTGACTGAGCAATAGCGTTCGAACCATTGGCAATAATTGTTCGAATAGCAAATTGACGTTCACAGTACATGAAAATCGAGCTCACGGACGCCAGATCTGAACGAATCGACGGTATATTTTATCATGGTCTTGAACGCCGCATGACTTATGGGAGGGCAGGATTAAAGTGGCGTTGCTATGGCGGCATGCATGTCCGAATGGCCTTGAAGAAGTCTGCTCGATGTAGCCCGCACATGTTCGCAGGCGTGCTGCTCAGAAACCAAAGAGTTCCAGGTCTAAAGAAGGGCATGGTTGTAAACTGAACCGAATGACCTTCAAAGTGGCTATTTCACCTCAAAACCCCATGCAAATGTGAAACACTCCCTTTTAGTTAACGTAAAAAATGTCCTGGCAAACGGCCATTCAGTTAGGCAATACGTTACAGGGAATTTTATGAACCGTGCAGATCGAAGCCTATCAATCAATTAGCAATCACTGCTTTCTGGAAGGCACGCCGCACACGTATTTACATATGACCTGATCATGCCCGTTAAATGACCGGCTCACTACTCTCTGCGGGCCGTAAAACAAACCACAAGTCTTTGCCCGCAAATATCAAACGAGCCGCCCGCCCCGTGGGAGGTCCCGACCACTTCAAGACGTTCTGTCAAAAACGCCTGCTGTAAGAGCTTGCCATATGGAAATGGACTTTTCAGTTGCGCTCCATGCGCGCGTGGTGCGAAATGTTCTCCCACCGATAGCAATATGAATTGCTCTGCATGTGCCGTTAATGTCGTACATGTCGACCACATTATCCGACATGTCATTCTGACCACCGCATGGATTTTTTCGCATTTTTCTTCGAGGATAGCACTAACCGAATGCCTCACTGCGGATGGTTAAAAGATCCCCGATTTGCTTTCCAATTACGCGCACGTAAAAACAGCGGCGCGATGTTTCATGTTTCCCGTCGTGGGCCCGTGGCGGCGGCGCCCGAAATAATGCGCATTCCTCGTAAACGACGCCGACTCACCGCAAGACGGCCGTCACAAACAAAAACGCCGACAAAAAGCGGCACCGGTGACACGCCGGGGTCGGCCGCCGCGGGCCGGCACCCGTTTGCGGGCCGTCGGCGGCGCCAGGTAGCCATCTGCGGCCGGCCGGCGGTCAGCCGGCGCTAAGGCTCATCGGCCGGCGGGCCGGCAGGCGGCGGACGCCCTTGCGGCGGCGGCGCGTCGCCGGCGGTCGGCCGCTGATGCCCGGTGACGTCTGCGCTGGAGCGGCGGCCGCCGCGCCGGTGGCCAAAAGCGGCGCCGAACGCCACCGCGCGCGGCCGGCATTCTTTCTATTCAGCGGCGGCGGCGGCGGCGGCGGCGGCGGCGGCCGACCCCCGCGCATTCCTTCGCATGGACAGCGCTGGATGAGGCGGGTCGGAGCTCGCCGCTCGACCCCTGAGCGTGTCCGGTGTCGGGCGTGGCGGGCAGGGTCGGTCGGCTCCACCGAGCGGTCCACTTCTGTTCCAGCAGCGGACGGCCGGTCGCCCCAGTTCCGCTGGACAGGGCTGGTCCGCCGCCGGTTCCTTGCATCACCCCCGCCGCGTGCTGTCTAATACACTCAGAAATAGTACGAAGGAAAGTGACTCATTTCAATGTTTATTTAGCTGCTGGAGGCCTTGACTATAAGCGCCATTCCATAACGGTCACATGAAGAGTTCTGACGACGCAAGAGCAATTCCAATAACCAAGTAATTAGTGCTGATCTCACTTCGCTGAAGAAAGCATGAAGAGCATTGCAGATGAGCAGCATTCGTGCCATTTTTCTTACCTGCAGCATTTTTACGCGGAACATGTGAGGTTGAGGCGGACCTGACAGACACAGCACGCAGGGAGGGAAGGGCGCGGATGAGGGTTTGCCATACCCCGCTGCGTGTGACCTCCTATCCTCCCATGTGTCACATCCTGTGATCACCGATCTCTCTCTTGATCGCGGGACCAACACAGCCACGCGAGCAACGGCACCCTCGAAGAGCTTCGAACGGAGCGCCCCGGGTCTGACGGACGTCCAGGCATTCGTGACGGCCAACGTCATTTATTTTCCATCGTAATCGAAGCGCGCTAAATAAGGAACGACGATGCCAGTGGCGCTCAAGAGCTGCAAAGTGTCAAGAAAGCGACACGGTAACGCACTGCAAACGTTCATTCTATCTCTTGGGACCCTTTTCGTGCCCAGGAAGTGGAGCAAGGTGTGCTGCCCTCTCCAAGCCGAGCAGGTCGGGACAGATCGATGGCGGCTGGAAAAATGTTCTCTCGTGACAGTCAGGTGCACGAAGCAGGGCGTTTCGCTCCGCTTCGCTTTTAACTCTCCGGTGGAATTCCCGGCGTCCGCCGCCGACGCCGGCGCATGTGACCTCAGCCATTACATGTGTCTATAAATGGCTTAGTTGCAACAGCTTGTTTATGGGGCCCTGGGTGAACACACACAGATGGCAGAGCACAGGCAGGCGGAGCACAGGCAGGTAGAGCACAGCCAGATGGCGGAGGGAAATCGCATGGGGTCAGAATGGCAAATCAGCGACACATTATCCGAGATCGGTTCATACGAGAAGGATTGACGTTGTTTTCAGTGTAGGGCTTGCATCCACGTCAAGATGTTGCCATTTGGTAAACATGTCATATATGTTTCAAATCAAACAAAAGAGTCGTTATCATCCACTTTTCCGTGTTCTTGTCGACCATTTGTGTGCATTTGCTCAGTACGGCGTTCAAGACCAAAACCGAAGAAGAGACATCACATTCGAATGAGTAGGGTTGGAGTGCGTGAAAAATAACCTGTGACAAAACATGAATGGGTATTCGCCTGGACTCACGCTTCGAACACTGCAAATATTTCAGCAGTTAGTGGGACGGCACGTCAGCTTAAAGCTACAAAATGCTGATACTATTCTTCACCATCTCGATTGCTACTCTTATAGCCGTACCCACCTACAGCTGTATATGTCATACCTTCTGAAAAGTATCAAAATGACTCAACGTAAGAACCAATTGGCTATTCTCATGTCTAGGGAGAAGGAGCTCTATAGCGAAAAATGTTATTTTTAAAGATATGAACACGCCGATGATGCACTGCTTGTGCCTAGCGTAATGTATAACGAACCATAACCACAGACACCTTAACTTCTACACACGTCTACTAATGAGCACATTTGCTTGAGGTCGAACCTTGAGCGACAGAAATGAGCGCCTACTTACGTGACGCATGCTTATGAGAAATGCCCATTCGCTGTCAGTCAACTTAACTTAAGCGCAAACAATAACCTCATACCACACCTTAGGACAAGAAAATCTAGAAAGAAAACATGCTGACTTCGAAGCCCTTGCTAAGCGCCGGTAGGCATGGGGCCACCGGACCAGGTGGCGCCACCAGCCAGCACTCTGGCGTGCGAAGAACGGACGTCGGCTGGCGTGGCCCGAGGGGGCGCGGGGCGAGAGGGGCACGGCAGCGGATTCGCCGCGGCGGCGGTGGTGACGCGGCGGCGATGGCGGCGCCCGGCGGCGCTCACAGCTTGCCGCACACCGCCTTCGGACAGCAGAGCGGGAACGCGTCATCGGTGGCGTCGGTCATGGTGCACTCGGCTCCCTCCGGGATATCCGGCAGCGGACACCTGCGGGCAGCACCGGCGGACATGAGCGCCGCGGACACGCGCCTGGCAGCGGGATGCGGAGATGTCAAGAGGTCACGCAACAGCTCGTCGGTCTCGTCGATTTCAAGAGTCGGAGCCGAATGGGAACAGTCCAAACGCAGCAGAACAAATACTGATGTAATGGCTGCCAGGCGTCGAAGGCAATCACTCGATTTTTTAAACTAGTGATGACTGACCAAAGCCATAGAATAAAAGAAGGCGTCATCACTCCTGCATTGTCAAGCTTTATTCAAACCACCCGCTGGACTATCCTTGACCCCAGCGCACCGAACAGGGAGCCCTGCGGCACCAGGTCATAAAGCTGTGATGCATAATCGCAAATGCTGCACATATATTCATATATATCAGTCCAGGATATTCGTTTTGCCGCATCTCAGTGGCCATCCTCATGCGCTGCAAAAAAAAAAGATCCAAAGAACGAGCAGCTGGAGTTCCATCTTGATGTCAGAAACTGCACGAAGAAGTTTGCAATGTTTGCATGCTGCAGCACTGTTAGATGAACAATGATTGGGGAGAGGGTATGTCATTCCTGGTAGTATCGTTTCCTCAATGAATGATACTTAAGTACTGGACACGCAGGGAGTTGCTCACATTGAGCATGGATTTGGAATTGATCATGATTTATCAGCACGATGCTGGATCGATAATCGGAGTTGGAAAACAACTTTAAAGTGCGTCACGCTGCAGCAGAGTTTCTCCACCTCGAAGGCAATAAAACACCACATTTCGCATAGTACGATGCAAATTCACTGGCACGTAATGCGAATGCTACCATGTTTGCATGTTGCAGCACAGTTAGTCGAACGATGAGGTGCAAAATGAATGAAGGGGAGGGCGCACAGGCAGTTGTAGACATTTGGTGTGGATTTGCATGAACAATTAGAGCGGTATATGCGACATTCAGTGGGGTTCAAATTACTGGAAGCCCGGCATAGACCGTAAGTACCCATACAAAGGGAAGTAAAGCAGTTGTTTCTTAAAAGTAGGTACGGAAAACGACCAGACAGGTGGTGGGCAAAGCGATTATTAAGTGATCAACAGTGTTGATGTCATTAAACGTCTGAATGAAGGAAATACGTAGCCTTGGCCTGGCATTGCCTGGACATTTCCCCAATCGCAACAGCCTGGGGCTTACGATACCTTCCTCACACATCACTCAGAATGCGGTGATTGGATCGGAACAGTTCAGACAATAAGCTCTACGTCCGGTCCTCCAGGAAACATTGACTTGGCCTCGGCGAGCCAAATAATGACGTCACGTCGCGTAGGATACCTCAGAAGCGATGTACATATTCTGACAATCACGGGTCCCACTTATGCTCGAAACTCTGACCGTGGTACTGCATAACTGGCATCAAACGAAAGAGGGTGGTTTTCCGCATCAGAACCACACCATATTGTCAAACAAGGTAAAAGTTCAAGGTCACTTCATTTAAGGTCAATTCCGGTCGTTCCAGGACACTTCATCGGGAATAAATGTTCTTCCATTCCAGATCGCACAGCCTATGGACGTGCAATTCCATGCTCAGAAGCGAGTGATACGGAATATGCTATTCCGACTTATGTATAGCAACTGGCGGCTCAAGCCCTCGGTCTTATTTAAATAATTCGACCTCGCATATCCTCTATCGGTGGCCCGACATGGCAGCGCAAAGTGTCGTGACTTTGGCTGACAGCCACATGGGTTGATGTATTGCGCGACAGTGGTGAGAAGAAAAAAGCAGGTAAAAAAGCTGCGCATTCCCGCCTGTAAATCAAGAGAAACTGTGTAAACCTTCACAGACGGCGTCATAACTCTGTGATCTAATTCAGCATCGAGACATCCTTTCACCAGAAGGCGTTAAACATTAGTCTGGCCTATTTCGTCCCACGGCGGCCCCGCCCGAGGCGTGTTTATTGAATTTATTGCGATAGCATCGGTTACGCGGTGTTAAGCACGGTCGCTGCTAATCGCTCTCCCTCCTAGTTCTTAGAAGCACCAGGCTTCAGGAAAGCGACCGCAACGCGGCTTGATATCTGCGCAAAAGCACGGGTGGCTTTGCGCAGCTGTCATTTAATTACCACGCTATTCCAAGAAATTGCTAGTGCGAAAACCTTGGCATTAGCCTTTCATCGCTGTCCACGTGCACGCTCGCGTGCCACGTGTAGAAAATCAAATACATAGTTTGATTCGCAGTGTATAGAATGCATAGATCACTCTGCAACAGAATACGCGATGCAATGTAGCGTCGAAAATGGTATAAGCTTGACAATGGGCTTGCTTGGCAGTGCGTTTGTAAAGGCATTTCGGTCGAATGGAGAACGCAAAGCTCGTAAACCACTTTGAACCAGACTAGCACTGATCGCTTCAAGAGCAGGGTCATAAACGTTGACATGCATAAAACAACGCACCACCCCGTTTTGAGCAGCGATACATTGCTCATACATAATTTGACCGCTGCCTTACCATTTAGACGCGAAGTTGAGCGCATGGGATCAGCCTAACCTGGATGTGTCGATGCACTATGTGCCGCATAATTACTTGTTCCTGAGTGATTTGATCCTTTCGCAAGCAACTCGTTATAAGAGTATAGGTGACTGTCAGTAAGAAAGCATAGTTGATTATATAAGCAGAGAGTATAGACAACAGTACATATGAAGTATAAATGAAGTCTACTTTTCAAAAAGAGTATGCTAAAATGCATACTGAACTGACAATATGCAAAACACAAATAGCTTCACCACAATCATGTATGTGCCTCCTTATCCTTGAAGATGATGTGAAACGAAAGCTTTTCTGTTCATAACAATGCTCTTTATAAACGTCAAGTTGGCATCATATTCATGTGAAATATTTAATAGAGCTATATTTTCATACAGAACCATCTCAGTCCATTTTTGGATATTGATAATTGGTCTGCAACGGAACTGCATTAATATTGTTAAACATTGCCTAATGCATGTTTAAACCGAATACATCTTGATTTCCGCACCCTCATTCCTGCATCGACTCTGCTAAAGAAAACAATTAATTCAAAAGGTAAACAAAAGAGCCCAGCTTACTTCTCAGCCAGATGCCTACCGCGCTAAACCAAATATGGGGAGAGTGGGAGGGCGACACCGCATAAGCCAGGCTTTTCCAGGTTTGTCCAAACCACGCGCTGGGGATTGCTTTGAGTGAAGAGCCTTCTGCTCGTTCCGACTATTTTCTGGTTGCGGTAGCGGCGCTAAGATATATGCCACTGATGCAGCAGCCACCTCACACGGAAACCAGTAGCGTTTTAATCGCACACTGCCATATGGCGACGCGTGCCGTATGACGCAGCGTGTGCAAAAGCAGGTGCACTAGCTGGCACCCCATGCAGTGAGACGCCGGTGAGGCTCACCACCGCCTTGTAGGATGGAGCTAACTGTTGTAGTGTTTAGCTTAAAACGGTGTTGTTGTGAATACCCTTGAGCCAAGTTTGAAGTAAACGCGAGTTGTCACAGGTGTAACCGGGGAAGTTCGCAGCTGCTCTTGATTTTCTTACCGTTTTTAAAAAAGATGTTGGGATTGTGTAACGCGCTCGGGTGGGGGGTTAAACTGACCCTCCCCCCCCAAAGGTTTTTCCAGAATGGTTTCCGAACAGCGCGGCGTAGCCGCGCCAAATTTTACATAGCTGTAAACAATTGAATAGCGGATCGTTTGACATCACAAATTGATATGCACCTTGTAAGGTTGCTGACCTATGGCAGGTCATAATCAGGCCATGGTTTAAGCGAAAGCAATTTCTAGGGAATCATCCAATCTGATACAGTAACGGAGTGTTTGACGAAGCCATACATCTCTGAAATGTTTTTTTAGGCACCACAAATATTGAATGAGCAAAATTCGTTGACCTAAGATCAGGTATGAAGGTCAGACCAAGGTCACAACCAACCTGATTTATCACTCTAGGGCTTGCTGTATGAGATAGTTTGTGGTGATTATTTCGAATTTATTGACAACAGGAACCGCATAATACACCTTCCATTGATTTCTTAGAGGTCAGAAAAGGTCATTGACCTAAGATGAACCGGGCCGACATTTTGTTTTAGGGGCATACTGCCCAGTGTAATTTTTGTCGCTAATTCAAATGCAAAACTCAGAGCAGTCTTGTATGATTTTGGTCACCATGACCTTCAAAAGGTCAAACAAGGTCACTGACCTCAAATGAGTTGCTGACCTTTTGCTTAGAAACAGTTGCCTAGGCTCTGGGGGCGCTTTGGAGACCAACCTGGAATTTGATCTTGTTTGGCCTTACTTGACCTGAAGGTCATAACCTAAGAAGCTCAAACTTTGACCTAAGTGAGTTCACGTACAGGTCAAGATGCCCTGCAAATTTGGTGCTTTTAGCTTTCTTAGTTCCCGAGATCTCAGTGCGGTCAAATTGCCCCCTCCCCCCCCCCGACCCGAGCGAAGGATACCTAGCCGGCCACCCGGGCGCGTGTTAATGAAGCATGGGTGAGCGTTTTCTAAGCATGTTGTTCACCAAATATTTACCCTATGAAACTGATGAGTTGCATGGGAATACCGCTTCAACTGAAACTATGAAAAACCAGTGTTCACTGTATCTAATATATAAAATCTGCTGTATCCGAACGAATAGGCAACAGTCAGGACTATTCCTAAATGTCCACTAAAATGTATCGTGCGGCGGGGAACGGATAACCCGATACCTCTTGTGAGAGCTTCGAGCCGTTATGCTGATGCGTGTGTGAAGGATACGGTATGGCAGGTTTGGCAGCTGGCACATCCGCTTTCTCTGAAATAGTCACGCTTTGATTATTTCACTGACGTAGGACAACTAGGTGACTTTCCGACGCCAGCTTCTGTCAGTATTCTACACCACGGTGAGAATGACAGAAACTAAGGTAATGACGCCAGCGCCCTTGGCAGCCGATGCCAACAGCTGATACGGGCGGAGGTCCATGGATGAGGCATCGATTTGCTTGAAAAATAGCTGACTGCTACTATCACGGCTTTTAATGCTTCAATGGAGTCGATGCATTTCAAATAAATTACAGTTGTCTCGCTCATTACCAACTTATTACCAAGAACGCAAACACGCTGGGCGGATGCTGGTCATGACAAACAGACCTCTTCGCCTATGTAGTTCGCATGGTCTCAGCGTGTTGTGTCCGAGACCAGCTTCAGAAAAGTTGATACTGCTCGTTTTCCGGGCCATCACTAGCGCACCTATGGGTCGGACGCTGCTCGTTTCCCGAGCCATCACTAGCGCACCTATGGATCGGACACTGCTCATTTCCCGAGCCATCACTAGCGCACCTATGGATCGGACACTGCTCGTTTCCCGAGCCATCACTAGCACACCTATGGGTCGGACAATGCTCGTTTCCCGAGCCATCACTAGCACACCTATGTGTCGGACGCTGCTCGTTTCTCGGGCCATCACTAGCGCACCTGGTGCGCTAGTGACGCGCATAGGACTCATAGGTCCTATGGGTCGGACAGTTTTGAGGTCCGTAAGCGAGGTGCAACCGAGATATGGGCCTACACTGTGCAGCTGGTTTACAATCTTCATCTGCTCCGGCTGTTGAGATTTAACAGCCATCCTGAAAAATATCCCAAAATCGGTGCATTTTTGGTATGGGTTCCAGAGCGCGTGGTCGCCCGAACTTATCGACGCACGTTTTGATCTTTACGGCCGTCCGCTTTTCCGCAGTCAGAACATGATATTCGCGTGTCATCATGACGCCTGGTCGTTGAGATCTGGACCCGGTTTCGACCGGCGTTCTTCAGCCTCTTCGCAAGCTGAACAACCGCGGTTTCCTTGCTAATCTGACGGAACAGGTAAAATCGTGATGTCTCGATTTTAATGGTAAAATGGTGATGTCTCGATATGTAAGAAAAAGGCGCTCCTCGAAACAGTTTCCATGCCAATGCTTCTCAATTTATACAGCACGCCTTTTAAAGAAAGACGTTTTTTGTTGTTGTTGAAAATCGCATGAGCCCGCGACCAGGAATGCCAAGGTATTAGCTTCTTGAAAGCGTGAATGTCGAGGCCCGGTCCGGCAGCTCAGACTGTTTTCTCGAAGGTCAAGCGAGACTTACTGGGCTTGCGGCCTAGCTCGTGATTATACCAGTCGGGTGTCTTGTGTGATATGGCCCGAGTGGCATCCTAAAAGGCGGGAGTGATACAATCACGCAGATGATACCAGGCATGAGCGAATTGATCCAACCGTCATTTGA
Organism: Pollicipes pollicipes; assembly: GCF_011947565.3. NCBI lineage: Eukaryota > Metazoa > Arthropoda > Thecostraca > Pollicipedomorpha > Pollicipedidae > Pollicipes > Pollicipes pollicipes. The sequence goes on along the minus strand of NW_023596746.1, from coordinate 28,356,569 downwards.
AACTCACAAAAGTGGACCTTAACTATCATCAGACTGGAATGCCTCTCGCGAGGGAGGCCCTCGCAGTTTCGGCATATAAAGGTTCGTCAGTGTGTATGGCTCGCGCACATATGGGCAAGTGAGATTGGTAAAGTCGGCTGACTTGAGACGAGGAGGTACCCAGTGATTTTAGCTGACGAATCTAATAAATTTGCAACGATTTCTCTTCGGCTTTTGTTCCTGTGATCGAGAGATGTCAAAACCGTATGCCTCTGGACTGGATGTTAATCACAAAAACTGAGAGGGTTTCTTAGCCGAAATTTTTGTAAGCGTTGTTGGTCTCGTGTGGCTGTGACGCTGGACTGCCAGGGCAAGATCAGGTTTTGCTTCACGTTCTTCAGACTGTTTGCAGCGTGAGAACTTGGTGTTTCTAGCTTCAATGTAATGGGGGAGGTAAAATCATACATCATTTATCAGCTTACGTCACAAGATGCGCCATGTGCAGTAAATATGGAGATACTTAATGACTGTGGCATCCTGTTTATTCTCGAATATATTTTACGTTTATATCAATTAATCTTCGACGTCACATGAACCGGCGGCATGGCCCGGAACCAGCCATTCATACAAGACCCCTCAGACAAGACCATCCTGACCAAGTCACCAAGCTGAAAGTATTATTGCATCGCAATCCCGGTCCCTATATCTGGTACAGTCTTTAGCAGAAAGTGGCAGCAGATTACCCTTTTTGCGCTTGTGTTTTGGCGAGGAGTTGGCATGCAGCGTCAGAGGTGCGTGGAAGCCTTCCGCGCTACGTCCTGAGTCAAATACCCTACAAAATACATCGTTACGCGTACTGTGTGGCTAACAATAAGCCGTAACGTTGACGAGACGAGCCCGTTTCTGTATTTTTCCTCTGCTCTTCACTGGAACAATAGCGCTGATATTGCTAGCTACGCGCCTGTAGAAATTTGCTGTGGATGAGCACGTCATTGGGACTTCACCAACTGTATCCTGAAGATTTGCGGGCATTCCGAACGCGGTCAGTGCTTTGCAGGGTCGTTGGGTTTTGAACAATACGTTCAGCGGTGTGCATGGTTTGCACTAAATGTGTGTTTAGAACGTGATAATCGCGTTAAGGGACAGCGCTTTTCAGTCGTTCAAATTCAGAACAGAAATGCGATAAGCTTCATTTCAAGGTGAAAAACGGACTCTGCATCTCTGCAATCTACCCTGCCACGCACTGACCGTGTTCGGAATGAATTAATTTACGTGAGATGCAGATAGCCAAAATGGCATGATAATAATTTGATTAGGTCAGTTTGCGGTGAAGTGGATAAGTACGCCATGTAAAGCAAAACACGAACATGGGATTTACTTTGAAGTTCGTTGTAAACAAGGCTGTTTTATTGCACACGTCCCACGGAATTCAACCAGAAATCCTTTTTCAACCGCAACATGTCAAATTGGCATCATGCATGGCGAGCATCGTCAAACGTGCCTAAGCTAATTCACACGAAAGGCAGATTACCAAAATTGCGTGGCATTAATGTCAACTCGTTGAAGTGAAAAACACAACGAAACAGAGCTGAACACCAGTGGTCGAACGTCCGGTAAAACGCCCGACGCCTGTACATACAGCGGGGTTATCAGTAACAGATCACTGGAGCGGCCCTGGCCTTCACAGGCAAGGTAGGATTATCAGTAACTGGACTGGTCTCTGGAGCGCCCATTGCCTTCATAGACACGCCAGAATTAGAGGAAGAGAAGGATCTGATGGATCAGGAGAGAGGATCTGATGGATCTCAGTGGTGTTGAATTGAAGGCCAATCGGGTACATCCCCCAGAATTATCGTCGTCTAAACTCACAGCATCGGGACCTATCTTACCTCTCAACCGGGATTACAAAGCCTTGCCCCATGAAGTCGATGCATTTCACCCGTCTGCAGTTGTCGTCGGAGAAGACCTGGCCGACACGGAACGTCTCGTGGACGGAGTAACAGGTCACTGAAGTGGCCCTGACTGTGAGAGACACAGCGAGACTATCAGTAACAGGCCACTGGAGCGGCCCTGACTATGAGAGACACGGCAGGGTTATCAGTAACGGGCCACTGGAGCGGCCCTGCCTGTGAAAGACACAGCGGGACCATCAGTAACAAGTCACTGGAGTGACCCGGGGCTTCAAAGACACGGCAGGGTTATCAGTAAGAAGCCACTGGAGCGATCCTGGGCTTCATAGATACGGCAGGGTTATCAGTAGCAAGTCACTGGAGCGGCCCTGATTCTGAGAGATACAGCGGAGTTACCAGTAACAGATCACTGGAGCAGCCCTGGCCTTAACAGGCAAGGTAGGATTATCAGTAACTGGTCACTAGAGCGCCCATTGCCTTCATAGACACGGCAGAATTATCAGTATCAGGTCACTGGAGCGACCCTGGCCTTCATAGACACGGCAGAGTTATCAGTAACATGTCACTGGGGTGGCCTTTGCCTTCATGGACACGGCAGAATTATCATTAACAGGTCACTGGAGCGACCCTGGCCTTCATAGACACGGCAGGGTTATCAGTAACAGGCCACTGAAACGACCCTGGCCTTCAGAGACACAGCGCGCACAGCCATCAATAGCAGGATACCATACAGGGGGGATGACACTGCTGTGTTGTCGCTGGCATGTCAGTGTCAGACTGAATGACGTCACACTTGCCCATCCGAATCGGGTGACCCGATATAGCAGGGTTAGCTGTTGCATGTCAGAGCAACAGTGTTTAGATGGTTTTGAGCAGGAACAAGACGGCAACCATTTTCCAGGCCGGCACGTAACATGGCATGTATAGACCAAAGCAAGCGGATTGGCGTAGGCCGAAGCAGCTTTCAAAACTGAAGACGATGCAGGCATCGAAAAACTAGTTTCGTGTTCTATAATTGCAAATAGCTGCCACCTGTCCGTTGCGCTAAAGGGTGCGGCGGTAATATGTACCAGTGCTAGGGTCAATTATATCATACAATAGTAACAACGCCGCGCCCTAGGATTCATCTTCTTTTTAGTCCAGTGATGGCTATCGTCGAGTACCAATGATTTCTGATAATGGTATTTAGGTGAGATTGGAAGGTACATTTTTTAGTAGAAACTGAGCTCCGAAAAAGTTTACTCCGATGTCAGAGGACGCCAAAATAGGTTGATATGACATGCTTTTGATATTTCGATATTTGATATTTGATATTCCGGGATGTAATATATAAATATATATATATATATATATATATATATATATACATATATATATATATATATATATATATATATATATATTCACATATATATATGCACACACACACACACACACACATATATATATATATATATATATATATGCATATATGTATATTCATTTATTTATTTATTTATTTATTTATTTATTGTGTAAATAAAATGAACTACATATTGCCGGGATGTAATGATTGAAGCATAAGGGTCGAATTTCTTCTTCCAACAATTGGCATTTCGCCGACTAAAGGAATAGCGACCTGTTGAGGTACAAAGCAATGGTTATCCAGATGCACTGGAGACAGTATTCCCCGGAGGATGGCACAACAACCCCCCCCCCCCCCCCGCCCCCCGTACGACCTGAAACGAGTTCATCTAAACAAGCAGTGCAAATGTAACGCAATTTTCCCTCACTATTTCAAAGGACGTGCTAATCGATGAAATAACAGTTTTGGTGACAATCTATAATTTCTCCATGGATGGGACAATTGTTCGGACTTTCGTATTCGTCTAGTGTGTTGGCATGTGCACGACAACGCTTACGTGGTACGACAGACACGCACGTGGTTTGCGTGTTATTACGTGTATATTTAACGCGCGCATGGCTGAAAGCCAGACGTCATCCAGGACTTCGCAGAACTCCATAACATCTGACGACGGCCAAAAAGTTAACTGACTGAACTGTAATGTACATACACATCAGACGAGGCTAATAGTCCGAACAACAATCCATCCACAATATCAATACTACGCCTTGATCCTTCCGTAAGACTAGCTAATTTTCTGTAACACTGCATTGTTGTCTAAGTGGTCCAGAGGAAGGGAAAGACGATCAACTCCTCATCTAGTAGCACTGGGTACGAGACGCGGAACATGCACATCGTTTGGTCGGATTGCCATCATAAGTTCAGCTGACTACCAGTCAAGGGGAACGAACCCCGGTCTGATGTGGTTGTGCTGTAGCATTACGCGTCACGTAAACACTCCACATTTCTCCCTGGCGAAAGCTCGAGGACAAAACGATCCACCGAACTGGGTGACGCAACCTCAGTAATGGGTTTAGGGTATGCACAACAAACGTTGTTTAACCGGCGCTCTGAACTCAAAGCTGCTAGTGCAAGCTTTTCGGAACACATATATGCATTAAAAATATAACTAGCCCAGCTAGTGAAAAGTTCTGCTTCAGTGTTAACTGATGACATGGGTACCACATACCGCAATCCGGGATCAAATAACAGGAAGTCCACCCGCTGCAGAAAATCATCTTAAAGAATCGTGAGCCGGGGCATCCGTCGAAGGCTGGTTGCATCCCAGATAATTCGGTTCCTCATCTGTGGCCACCGCAGAGGATTACCATAGCCTGATGCTGCCGTTGGCCGGCCAGGCCCGTGGGATCAGCCACCGCAGGGTCAGAGCTACTGCATGTTGCTTGGCTCAAGATTCGTCCACTACAGGGATTCTCAAGACGCTGTTTCTTTCCAACCATTATCTTTTTCTATTTAAATTGTATTCAAATCAAATATGTAAATGATTGTTTGAGGTATTTAAATGTGCTACTGGAGCAAGTTTGGCACGTTCGCTCGCATTTGCAGTGACAGACGCACTTTCAATTTTCTATAACACGACCCGTTTTGGCCCGTTACAGTTGACTTGTGTGACTTACACTGGAAGGCATTATGCAGCATGTAAAACTAGCATACAAAATGTACTTTGAACCATTGTGTGTCCATATACACTTGCTGTAATGTCAGTGCGATTGCGACCGAACGTGCCAGACCCACTCAGTGTCACTCTTAGATAACTGAAGCAGTTCTACTATCTTGGTAGGATCAACACTGCTGACCTGTGGCTAGTCAATTTCTGGGTTGTTTCTTGTATGTTGTGAAAATATTAACAGTACGTGATTTCAGTTTTACTGACCCCTTGTACGTAATCACCGAGCACATAAGAGGTGCTCTGAAGACCGGTGTTCTTACCATTGGTGCTCTGCAAGGTGCTTGCCTTCAGGTCGCTTTACATCTGATGTTGATTTCTAGTTTCTAGTGCGTCTTTTGGCTAGCGCTTCGTTTGTCCCCTGCCCCCAGGGAATTTGTTGCTAATGCTTTCGAATGCCTCTCCCAGACTCATACTCAAAGCACCGTTCATAATTGTATAGTGTTGTGGACAATAAGATGACCTCATCTGGTGTGCCCGAACTTTATATGACCTGCTCTTATCTTACTGTGGTCATCAATTTGACTTCTTGAACTTTTTAGTCGTCTAGCACTTGACAAAGTGCTTTAAATCCCTTTGACATTCTATGATCTGGACCCACGTGACGCGCGGTCGGAGGACATTATGTTACAACTAACTAGAAAAAACGTGATCAGAGCCTTTGAGAACTACCCCTTTGACAGCTCACAAATTCCAAGCTGTGTATGTAATGATAACGCTGACCGCTGGTTATCAGAAGTTGACTGGTCCCTTTGTACTACAACCCATTTCAGTGTAGCTGCACCGAAGCGTGTTTTACACACCAGATACGATATGGATCGTGAATTTCGGTCTGGCCTAATGTAACCCTGAAGCAGCCTTGATGCAGTTGTGCAGTAATGTAGCCTGGAAGAAACTTTTTGGCCTAGATTCATAAAACAATAGTGCGGACTTGCGCACTTCTGAGTCACATTTTAGCTTTCATAGGCCAAAACAAAATTAGTTTTGGCAAAAAACCTTATGCGTCAGTGACTAATGACTAGAAAGTTTAGGTTAAGTCGACTTCTTTATTTCTTGTATGCTTATACAACGCACTAAAGAAATGCCGAATTCCGCAGCTCCGTTTGGTAAAACTAAGTCGTGTGGTCTATTTTGGGCAGCAAATCATAATTAACTACACATCTAGCTCACATTTGCTGCAGCCAGTCACTCGTTATTGCTTGATGACAAACCGAAGAGAGTTGTTTGACGGCGGGCTACCGTGGTTGGCTTTCGATGTAGCATAGCCTTTGCTAATGTTATCTCGATTGAGCGCTCAGCTGAGACTGGAGCTCACAGTTATGCAACAAAAAACAATCAAAAGACTCGTCGTATTGTAATCTCACATTTGTGGCGTACTCAGGGCATTGACTTGTCTTCAGTGTCAGCTTTCCAATATGCAAACATTTCACAACCCAGTACAGTTATAGGCCATGTGTTATTACGTTCTGGACAACCTTATTGGAAAGAATCCTCGGCTCTGAACAGTTATGACGCCACAAAAGCGGCATACGAGCGATTAAAGTTCAAAGATCACTAGTGAACGAATCCTCTTGGTAATCACATTCTGAAAAACCACCCACCGCTTCCATCTCACCAGAAAAAAATCACATTACATTGCAAAGGTGGTGCTTCTACTAATGACTGAACCAACGGTCATTCGCCACCACAAACCAGACCTGAACACATCTGTTTCAAGGCGATAGCTTGTACCACTACCACCTTTAAAGCGTACGCCTTTCCAGTACCTTTGCGCCATATGTCGTTCGGCTATCTCCTATCGGTATCGATCTATGGTGTATCTCATCACTAGAATTATCACTAGAATATCGTGCACCTCATCACTAGAGCGATTATAGATTACAGATATGTAATCTGTGACCGGTCGTATGAGACTCCTGTGGCGTAGGTGCACATCAATGTTCTGAGCGGAGGCTTTTTTAACATCATTGTTCTGGACACAAACGCACGTGAGGTATAATTTTGCTAAGTTGGGAAATGTTTCTATGTTGAAAGACTGCAACTGAGGAAACCGTTAAGGTGAAATGTGTGCCCCGTTCTTGACCTTATTTCTGCACCCCTTGAGAATTTTGCTTTTTGCTTTCAGCACAATTGTTTTCTAAGGTTGTTTTGTTTGTTTTCTAAGGAATAAGCTTACCGAGCAAGGGGGCCGAGGCCGTGTAAAAAAAAAAACATTACTTTACATGCTTCGCCCACTTTTAGAATTTGGAAGATTTGACATTCGCCGTTTTCACCGTTGAATAATGTACTGACAAGTTTTAGATAAGTTGTTTAATGGTTCTACAAAGTTGAAGTATATCTTGAACAATATGACAGGGAAAGGATTGCTTTTATATAGGTCCATTAATATGCAAAAGGTTAACTACGTGGATCCAACTATGAATAAGTGTTTATATGAGCATGGCCCTTTAAGGACATTGCCTTGCCTTGCCCACGTTTTTAGCTCACTCAAATTCGAGGACGATACTGATCAGCGATGTGAATCGGTCGAACGTGTTGGATGCTGGCTGCATCATTTCTGTTTACATCGGTGCTGTGTGGAGCAAGGCGGGTTTAGAGAATTGTTTCATTCAAGGATCACTCATCATCGATCATGTTTAGGTATGTGAGCTCTGTAAGTTCTGTGAGTACTGTAAGCGAGCTTTGTAAGCACCGTAAGTAACCGCTGTGAGTAATGCACACCCATGAACAGGGACACTAAGGATACACAACTTTGTTTTGTCGCGTCTGCGTCAAAGTGCCATCGGATGTTTGAAAAAGCGTTGAAAAGTTTCTGACGCCATATCTGTCCATACAAGCATGGTCTTGCTTATAGCCAGCTAACTGCTACCTAATCAAATTATGCGCCTTTACGAGCAGGCTTTTAAATTTCTGCGAAACGTTTCTAGCCAAAAAGCGCTGATAAAAGGTGTGTGCTTAGAAAATAAACGCTGACAAGTTTTAAAAAGATTTTTGAAGTTTTGCACCGTAATCTTCTGTGAAAGCGGCTGTTGCTATGGGCCTAACAGCGCCTGACTTTTGGAGCTCATGGTTGCATCCATTGGTGTCGTTTTCCTGCCAGACAGCGTTAAAAATGTAGACACTCTTGTTACCTGCGAATTAAAGAAGGAAAGCTATAAGTACGATTGTTTATATTTCACGACCTCTAATAAAAACCCAAATGGAAGGAGACGGCATGGCTTAAGCACCTTTCGGGAGAATGCGGGTGGCTTCTAACGCATGTATTTCCTTTCCATTATGCATAGCTCTTGAGAAGTACAGAGTTTTATAAGCTTCCATCCCAGCGCCGAAGTTTTAACTGACTGGCCGGGCTCGTTTTTATAGCACGAATTGTATGCAGTCTGCGTGTGGTGAGCGCAGGCCGAGGATTCACAGGTCGTAGCTTCACAGGATGGAAAGTGTCAGTGTGAGATTAAATATGTGCGTCGCATATTTTTGCAACTTTTTGTCACTTTTTAAGCATGACATATTGGCTTGGGCTGAATGGCAGCCCTCCGCATCAAAGTTTAATATAGAAACAGGTAAAACACAAATGCAGCATCTCCAATCGTACTAGCTTAAGTTGAAGGTGAGAAATCACCACGAATCTATAATTAAAGTAAGTGCATACTTAGCGTACATTTATGTTAGTTAAGCATGAATCTTAATGCACCCTCCTCCATTATGCATAGCTGTAGAGCACGGGAGCCACGGGAGCGCTGCGCCCCTCCCCCTCGATTTGCTATGCGCATGACAAAGACTAGAAGCGGACATGCACGTGCTTACTCGTTTCTTTCGATAGCACATCCCTTGGAGTTTTAGTTGATGTATATCAAATTGACTTGTCATCATATCGTTGTTCAGCACTGAACAAAACACAAAAGCTGTCGACCTGTATTGGTAAAAGAAATCTATCGTCGCAACTCACAACATACAACAACTTAGAATTTCTTTCAAAGCCCAGTGCGCCCCATTGTGAAAACGAACGTTGTGCCTACAGAAAATGTTTCTGAAAGACGGGTTTGTTTTGCACTAAAATACGGGAGAAAATGGAAGAATATGGCACAAAAAGAGCAGTGCCGATTTTGTACACCATCTGCTCAGAGTACATCTCAAAAGTTAGGTATGTCTTGACCGAAGGCCCCACTTAATTCGTTCCAAAAGATGGCGCAGGACATCGGCACCAGTCACACAGCCATTCTGCAGATTCTGCAAAATGGCCTCGACCTTTCTTGCTATGAAGAGACCACGAACCACAAGCTGGCCACAACTGACTCATAACAGGGAATGGCATTTGCCCCCACCGGTGCAAATGCCATTGCCAGCAAATGCCAACAAGACCGCTAGATGAAGCCATTCCCAGATTTCTGAGCCGCGTCTGGTAAAGCGACGAGGAACGCTTCCTGTTGAAGTGGGCGGTAGACATCCAAAGGATCGAGAAGTTTTCAGTGCGGTATTGGGTTTCAGACCTGCTGGACACCGTGATGACCTGCCGGACACCGTAGTGGAGAGCCGGCTTTTTAGGTCAAAGGCGGCAGCCTGGTGCAGTGGTGCACCAAGAGCCCAGGAGGCGCCATTCGGCCCTTCTTTCTATATGTGGACGGTTCCACGGCTGCAGTAAACAAGGAGCGGTACGAAGTGTCTGCATGCTGGAGCACTTCTGGAGGGTGAATGGAAGAACATCTGGTTCATCTGGCAAATAATTCCCTGAGATAAAATTTGTTGGTCATTTGCATGGTTTAACACAGCAACTTAGTTTGTCTTAATGCTTCCAAATGCTTATGGACTGTCGGCAGGTACCCTAGGAATATAGCTATTGTGATTACGCTTATTCTGTCATTTGACCTGGGTCCAGGCCAATCGGGTGACAAAGTATGATCACGGCAGTTTCTTGCGGGCATAACGCGTTCTTATTATGGTGAATGAACAAGTCTCGGCTGTACTTCTAGACAACCATCTAACCAAGGGACGGCACAAATGTGCGAATCGACATCAAAACTGAGGTACGTTTGAGTTGGGAGCCTACCGCCTCATGGTTGCCTATATGGTGAGCCCCTAGCCAATGCGTCATCATGACATAATGCGAGGCTACCTGTTAGTCTGTTGTGGCAGAGGCTTGCCGCCCGTCGGGCAGTGCTGAACGTCGCCTCAAGGCCAAAGTACGACTGTTCGAAACCCGACATCCGTTGCGGTTCTAGATTCCCAGCAGTATTAAGCGGGAACTATTGTGGTAATGAGGAGCACAGCCATTTCATTCACTTAGAAATGCTTATAAAAATTACATGTCATGTGACGGGCGGCTGTAAAGGCTGCATTTCCATTTAGGTCGTGATGCACATTGTCAGCTATTGCTATCCTTTATCATGCAATTTCTGGACGCTTTGGTGACTTATAAGCTTTTAAGAAGGGCTCGAATAGAGCACAGTCAAATACGCAAGTTATGTAGCCAATGGTGCGCCACGTGCCCGGACACAAAGCGCTGCGGGCTGCAAATCAGACGCAGCTCACTTCGCCCGTTCTTTAACAGTCGTGTTGTCAAGGCCTCACATCAATCCATCTGTCATTTCACAAGCGTACAGCAACAGGAATCAGTCAGTATATCGGAACCACGCTGTTTTTTTAAAGATCAGCCTGATTTGAACATGCACCACAAACAGGTTGGCTGCTCAGAAAAAATAAAACAGGGCCCCAATCCGATGATCGATGTGAATCAGATTCACACGTGATGTCCAATATTGAGCCGTGATAAATCAAGTACCGGACCTTGCTCGAGCAGCCTGTCGCCGTCGGGCGAGATGACCTCGAACCAGCACCTTCTTCGGGCTTACCCGCTACTCGCGTTAGGAGGGGGGACGGGGGGAGCTCGTTTCCAGGTGAACCGGCGATCACGGCGAAACCCTACCCCACAATCTGAGCCTGTGCAGCTGCACGGCCTTATGGGCGGCCACCGCGCGCAGGAAGCGACCTAGAAAAGCTGGCAGCTCGCCTGAGTCGCTCGCGCGGGCCGCGGCCGGGGCTGCGAGTCTCTCACCTCCGCGACCGGCGACGGCTGCCGGCCAGGCGCACAGCAGGGTCACCACACAGGTCAGCAGCGCCGCCACGCTCGCCATGTTGTCGGTAGTGAGAGCGCTGAGCCTCCACTGCAGCCGGCCGATTGCAGAACTCGTTTGCAGGGATCAGCGTTTTCGGCAAATGACGCAGGGGACGCGGCGGTAATCCGGCCTCAGAGGCCCGCCTCCCGCCTGCGAGACGACATGCCGGCGGTGGCGCGGCGGAGACGCCGCCGGCCAGGGTCGGGCCGACTGCGGTGCGGCGGAGACGCCGCCGACGTGGGAGGACGCGTGGGAGGGCGCGTCGCGACGTAACACAGCAGGTTTACGCTGCGGCCGGCCTGTGGGTGCAGTGGCTCCCAAAACGCCTACCCTTGGCTGTCCACGGAACTTGTGTTACACCAAAGCCTGAGAAGTTGCTGCAAGCAAGCAAACAAGCAAAGCAACCACTGAAATGCAGTGACTGGAATCCCGTGAAGTGGGATGGCCCTGGCTTTAGTAGCTCAGCGTCCCTTGTGGCGGTTCTCTTGCAGCGTGTGAGGTGCAGTTATTCCGTGGCATGTCACCACAGGATTACACTTGGACACAGATGCGCAGTTTAGCCCTAGGCCTTGACGAGCTGCGAAAGTATTTCCGGCTGCCCTTGGTCGTGTCTGACCTTGACCTTGCTTCTTAGGAAGGATCAGTGATGTCACGCCCCAAGCCAGACTGAGTGCTCAGTGGCTAAGTAAAGAGCTGACGTCAGGGCTTTGACTTAGAGCACAGCGCGACCTGCGACCGATATTGGGTCGCTCAGCTCATAATCACCACGCAAAAGATCGACTTGGTAGGCGACAGAAATGACTGACATTAATACAGGTCGGCCCGACGTGGTGACAAAGCCATGCTCTACAGCTCTTTCTGTAATCCCCGACAGCGAACGTCATGACGTCAAATTGTGACGGGCGTGACCTGGCTTGTCTTCTCGGAATACTGGCTAACCGAGGCCCAGAGTTCGGAGGGTCCAGGTGCCGATCAGGCTCGCCTCACCTGGCACAAAGCCTGTTTGGAGTATCACATAGCTTACCGTCTTATGCAGCGACCCAACATCATCGCCGGTCGTAGAATGTTATTGACAGAGAATGGGACGGAGATACCGGTATCGGTAAAATCAAGTTGCTGTTAGCGACGTAGCGTCACTCTTGGTACCTATGTGACTAAGACGTGGGGAATCCAGCGGTTCCCGTGCAAAGACAAGACTTTTGTTTCGTAGTTTTGGTGGTCTGCTAGCTCTTAAGAAACCTGCCCAAGTGAGTATATGCTATAATGGCCACAGGCGAAAGAATGGCTGGCCGTTACAGCTTCTCGATCATGAGAGGAACAAAACATTTTGTATACATATCATGCTTATGAAGAAATATATCTTTATGTTCTGAGTAGTACAACCGAAATGCTCTGTGGGCACACATGACTACAGTCCTCGAGTCGTGAGCCTAGTCAGAATATCGGACGGGCATGTCACATGCCGCCATCTCCGTGGTCTGGGGGAAAACTGCTGGTCTCGATCATGACTACAGTCCTCGAGTCGTCAGCTAGCCTGGTCAGAATATCGGAGGGCATGTCATATGACCACAGTCCTCGAGTCGTCGCCAGCCTGGTCAAAATATCGGACGGGCATGTCATATGACGCCGTCTCCGTGGTCTGGGGAAAAGCTACTGGACTCGTAATCTGGCGGCACTTGGGACGACCCCCAGAAGGGGCGCAATGCTTGGACCGACCAAAATGGAAAGGTCAGCTGGTAACTAGCCGGTGAGGGTCAACCCAGGCCCGGGGCAGCGGTGCCACAGCACTGCGCGCCAGGTAAAACTCTCCTCACTCTTGCCTGGCGATAGGGTAGAGGCAAAACTGTCTGTTGAGCTGGACAGCTCAACTTGGGTACGGATTCAGAGTTCACACAGCAAGCTATGCTTAGGAGGCGCGACGAACACGATGCCACCTACGCAAACCATTTGTTAAACAGCTATTTTTTAAAGGTCTGAACTTGATGACCAGTCTTTGTTACCCCACACCTCTTACCAACAAATTTAGTTTGGGTGGTCTGCGTCTGGTCTGTGGTCTGTGGTCGTCCGATATCGATACAGTCCTCACGCCGCCATTGGCATCTACATTGACCATTGGCACCCTCCAGTAGCTGCCTCTTGGCATCTGTTATTCGTTCAAAGAGCGGAAATAGGCTGACTTCCCTGCGCAATGTAGCGCTGGAAGACCTCAGGCCAGAGCAGAACAAAACAGCAAAGCCGAGTGCCCACAGATAGACATTCAAACGAAAAAATATGGTCGTGCACCGTGTGGTTTTCTGAAATGTTCGATTTTCCTTGACCTGTCACCGTAAATGCAGATAATCCGGCAGTGGACGCATGAAAGCATGTCGATAAATCACCCAAACTGAACGAGACACTGAGTAATTTGCCTTACTTTTCCAGGTAGCAGCATGAATCGTGAGAGCCGGATAAGCATTTGGCTTCCTTCCCGTGATCCAATGATTCGATGTCCTCGGTTGCGAGTTTATGTGAGTCTGATATGCAGGGACATAGCCAGGGTTGTAGGACATGGGAGTTGTTTCCTCCCGACCTCACCCCTCAAGAGACATACACTAGATACTCGGGATTTCGCTTGCCGTCGCTTCAAACTGGCAGGAGTCTGGAAGAAATTTGATGGCTCAAATATCTGACATTTCTACAAATCATGATATTTAGATATACCTGTAAATACCATGATCAAATTTAGTATTTGGTATAATACGAATCGTATATCATGAGTCAGTCAAATATGCACCACTTGAAAATGCGAAGCTGTGCTTTGAGATCAGTTTAGTTCAATCGGAAGTAGATCGAATAGATCGATCGAATCGAAGTAGATCAATGGCCTATGTTTATATAATTTGCTAGCATGTATAATATATATCTAGATCATAGGATAGAAACATGGACAGAAAAGAGACATAAGATATTTAATTGGCTTAACATAACGTTTCATTGCACAAAAAATCCGAGCGACAGTTGAGGCTAGTTGCGTCCAATGTCTGCAGGTAACGTGGTTGACATAGTCTGTTAGGGATAAGTCGTTGAGGTTTTGCGTGAAGCACACTGTTGTTTGAGAATAATGATAATTCTTAGCAATCTATCATCGAGACACATGAAGCACAGAAAATGCACCCCCTAAAGCACAACAGGCAACGTCATGCCCACCATTTGATTGCTGAAGATGACTTAGGCTACGTGCAAAGCGAGCAACAGTACTAGCAAAGTACGCCCTGATGCCTTTTGGAAGTGACTTGACCGCCTTCCTCACTTTGTGTGGAGCCATCTGCGGGGAGCAGAGCTGCATCCGTTGTTTGGGTGCTCCAGGCCCTGAAGCTTAACCCCGCGATATGCCCCCTTTCGAGTTCTCCTCGGGCGAAAAGACTCGTTAGGTTGAGGTAATGCACACGGCGGCCGCCAATGTACCACCGGCTTTAGAGGATCAGGCGGCCACCAATGTACCGCTGGCTTTAGGAGACCAGGCGGCCGCCGATGCGCCGCTGGCTTCAGGGGATCAGGCGGCCGCCGATGTACCGCTGGCTTTAGGGGATCAGACGGCCACCGATGTACGACTGGCCGGCAGATGTCGGATGTTCGTGGACGCTGCCTGCTGTGTGACGGCTTAGGCCGCCCTGTTCAGATATCCAACTGCCAACGCAGCGCGCCCTGATTTCGGGGATGCAGTGCTGGTCCACTACCTCGCGGTGTCTGTGCTGGTAGCAGGTGAATCGTCGAGTCGATGAAAACCAGCTTTAATCATGCATTGACCGGACTCCTCAGCGGAGCACCATTGACTGGAGGGAGCAGATTTGAACCTCCTGGCATAGCACCATGGCGTGCGGTCTTAGACCACACAATAAACTTAAGTTTACGTGTGCATTAAGATCATAGGTCAAGGTCAACTTACAAAAATGCTACTTAAGGTCCAAACGGTGATGGTTTATTATATGTTATATGATCAACCATAAACGGTATATAGTTTTGGATGGCACCAGCGCACTCAGGCCATTAAGGGTGGACCGCCGTCTGGACCTGTCGCGGCATCAGCGCACCCAGACCGTCCTTCTCTGACCACGACGGTGCTGCTACCGAGCAGACCCTCCCGCCCCAGGGTTTCTCCGAGTGCTTTGCGTGCCTGCCCCGGCCAGCGTCGCCGGCGGATTCCTGCGGCAGCCGGCGGCCGGCCCGGCGGCGCGGCGTGCCGGCCCGGGTGCCGACGCGGCCCGGGACGGGCCATGATCGATGCGGCCCCGGCCGCCGGTAGCGGGCGGGCCGGCTCGGGCACGACCCGCGCGTGCTGGTCGGCCCGGCCCGGCCGCCGACCGGCCAGCTCCGCGCGCTGATGCTAATCGGCGGCCGGCGGCAGCGGCGCGCGCTTTTTGTCGGGGCGGGCGCGGCGGCGGCGGCGCAGCGGCCGGCAGCCGCCGAGCCCGGCATCTCGCCGCCGTAATTACGGCAATAATCGCCGTCATCTGGACGGGGCCTAATATCAACCTTCCCCGGGCGGCCACCGTAATAAAGCCAGCCGGAGCGCAGCGCGGGCGGCCCAGCTATGGCGGCGCCGCCCGGTCGCTGCACGAGCGGCGTCGGCGGCGCGGTTGGCTGTATCTCGCCGCACACCATCCTGCAGTGACAGTAACTGGAGGCTGGACGCCTCGGCGACGGCCGCGCCCGGCCACCGCGCCGGACGCCCCGCGCCGCGCCGCAGTTCCGTCGATTGCCGCGGCGCCGCGGCGGCGCCACCGGCGCGCCAACAATTACTCTGCAACGTCCGGGGCGGCGTGCCATTGTGGCCTGCAGGGCGGCGCGGCGCGGCGCGGCGCCTATGGCCGCGACCGGGCCCGCACCACCGCCAGCCGCGCGGCTGCAGCCCAGCCGCTGCAGCGACTTTGTAATTACAACATCAGAGCGGCGCTCCATACCTCACGCAGCAGCGAGCTCGGCTCGCGCCGCCGGCCGCAGTTATTATCAATTTTTATAAGCACGGCCTGATTTAGTGCGCGTGCCGACGCCCACCGGCCGGGCCGTCTGCCATTAGCATTGCATTAGGCGGGCGGAGAGCGGGGCTGCGGCCGGCCCTGATTAGGGACCCGGCCTCCGGACACGACGCACCGCCCTCGCGCGGCACCGGCTGCGGCCGGAGCGGACGCGCGTCGCAGACGCACATCGCCGGGGGAGACGTGCCGTGGACAGGTCCTGACGTGCGCCGAAACAGTGCGCAGTTGGAGACCTGGCACCGAAACGCGCGTGCTGCCCGCAGCGTCAGCCCGCTGGACCCCGGACACGCGCGATCGTCTCATCCAGGAAGCTCGGGAGTCAAGCGCTGTCATGAGCAGCGAGCTGCGATCTTAGCTTCGATCGCATTTTGCGTCATCACGCCTTTTCGCACTCGAGTGATCGTACGCCGGGCTAGCTAATCAGGCCAGGCTCTCCCCGCCCGCGGCCGCTCGAGACGCCGCCGATCAGGACCGGCCCGGCTGCAGAGTGCAAAAGGTCAACCGAGTGCTGGCCTGCGACGGATCGACCCCCGGCCGGGGTCAGCACCGCCTGTCTGCGTCTACCAGGCCGGTCGACCACCAACGTCCCCTCTGACGCATAATACGCCGCGTAATGATACGCCCGACCGCTATAATTTACATTAGGCCCCAATTACTCGGGATTATTTATTGAGGAACGAAGCTAGTAGCGGCTTCCGTTTATCATAGTCGCGGTAAACACACCGATGGAACTGTAACCTGCGATTAAAGTGTACCCGGGCGGTACGGCATCCAGCGGCGACCGCACGAGGCAGCCGCTGATCATCGGCCGGCGGGTCGCGCTCGTGAGTGATGTGGCGCGTGAGAGGCCCGCCCGCTGTGCCGGTACCCGCGGACGAAGTGCGGCAGCGCGCACAGCAGCGCAGCTAGCGGTGACACGGCGTGAGCGCGTCCTCCCTGTGCTGCGCCGACCCTGCCGCCCACGGCTTCTCATTAAACGCTAACAGGCAAGATTAGCTAACTGCGATTATAAATAACGAATAATTGAGATAATGACGACAATGTGCAGGTGGTTACACGGTTCTGTGCAGACACATGCAGTGTGATGTTTTGCCGAACAAGTCGCGAATCCAGCGGCCGCCCCGGACAAAGCATCCCCTACGCTGCTGACGCCTTTGATCTCGTGCAGCAGACACGGTCGTCCGCGGGCCGTGCTGTGCGCCCGGTCGGCCCCGGGTCAGCCCGGTGGTCGCGCGCGCCGCCGCCACGCTCCCGGCGCCGGCCGTTTTTGCGATGGCCGGCCGGCTCTCGCCGCCGGTGTTTCTTGCCTGTGCGGCGCTGCGGTCACTCGACCCTGCCGGCACGCCACCGCCGGCCGGTGGCCAGCAGTCGCCAGGTGCTGTCTTGCGTTTGCTACTAGAGGAACCCCCTTTTCGTTCGTGAGAGCTCTTTTATTGTATTAAGTCAACCAGCGCGTCGTCACCGCTAGTCAACGTGCCATACTGCTCGTTCGTGTGCTGCGTAGGCAGGCATTGCATGGGTCACACGTTGGTCCAGTTCACAACACGGAGCTCACGCCGTTTCCTCAATTGTTGTCAGCCCTGCGGCAAACAATGCTGTCACATAAAATTTTCTGAAACAAAAATCGGCAGATTTGCGCCCAGCTGAACACATGACACTGACGTGGCTGTACACCACTACAAGGCTTCAGTTCCCGCTTCCAGGCACTCCGGTCCCGCCTTCGGCTCCCATGACCGGAACTTTGCTGTTGCTGTTTACTGTGAACTTTGCTGTTGCTGTTTAAGGGCATACAGTCACATCCGCACCACTTCAGAAAACCATTGCTGTGTCTATGACATGACATGTTAGCACTGGATTTGCAAAATATTTCTTGTATTCCCAGCGTTTTTTGGTGGAGCTCCACTGAAGCGTTCCCGGGACACTCACGGGACACGGAGCACTCGTTGGCTCGATGGTTCCCTCTCCACGCCTCGGTCCGGTGTCAGGCCCCTGACCCCGGTCCGCTACGACGCTCCCCGCCCAGACCCGGTCTGTCGGCGGCCGCGCGCCGGCCTGCCCAGCAACGTCGCTCCGCGGTCAGAGGCGCCTTTATGATAAAACTGTAGCAGGCCACCTCATTAGCCAGACGCCGCGCAGCCCGGAACACGGAGGTGCCGCGACAAAAAAGCCGCCGGCATTCTTGCACGACATCGGAGCCGCGCCGCCGGCGGCGTTTTTGTGTACCTGCGCGCCAACACCGTCATGAATGCCCGCGTGCAGCTCGCCCAACCACGCCGAGGTTAGTCGCGGGGTGGTGGGCCTGGCAGCGCCGCAAATAGAAGTGTCCTTGGCAGCCGCGCGCGTGGACCTGCTGATGCAAACCGGCAAAATAAGGAGCACGAGGGGATGACGTGGTCGGGTGTGGGCTACGATGTACACTGCATCGTCATGATGTTTTTGCCGCTGTCACACTTCAGGTAACATGGAGTGTAGATATGGCAGACCGACTAGTAGCCGAGCGTCGTCGTCTTCTGGCCAGCACGTCGCGCACGTCTGAAACAGGCGCCGCATCTATGCTTCCACGACCTGGAGAGCGTGCAACGCGAAGAGTGCTGCATCTCTGCTTCGCTACCCATGAGCAGGTCCCCAAAACAGCTCGCGGGCATTGCCGGTGCACGAGTTCTCTGACCCGTTCCGAGTAGCCGCGATTAATTACCAAAAGCCGATCGGGCACCGGGCGGCGAGCTCTTTGTTCTGCGGACGCCGTCAGATGAAGGAGCCCGCAGCCATCGGGCACGGATTCAGGAGCGCGCTAACATATTCAGCTATTCGGCCGGCCGGCCGGCGGCAGCGTTGAGCGAGCACCGTCAGCGCGCCGCATACCTCCGTCATGATTACGAGTACGCCGCGGCCAGCCTGTACAAACAGTAAACATTCTGCAGGGCGGTGATCGGCACCGGCCCGGCCGCACCCCGGTATGCGGCCGCCGTGGTGTCGGCCGGGCCAGGGGCGCCAGACGACGCCGACTCGGCTGCGGGCGGCGTAGCGACGCTAAGGACGGGTGGCCGGCGGAGAAGGAAACGGGGACGGGGACGGTGGCCGGATGGGTGGCGAGACCGGAGCGGAGGCGGGATGGGGCGGAAACGGAAAACGGAGCCCGGGCGGAGAAGGGATGGAGCAGAGAATACAGGGGCTGAGATGGTGACAGGGGTGGAGGCGAGACGTTCCATCAGCACCATGCTGTGTGGTAATGCCGGACGGTGCACGAATAACTGTGATGATTGAAACAGTAGTCATTCCTCTGCTATGGAACGTGCAGGGCTACTGCGTAGAACAGGGAAGTAGCGTGTATTGTTTTCACCCTGCGTTGCGAAAGGCCTCGTATCACATTGGCCTGTGCTAAATGTGCTACGGTGGCCTGAGGGCAGTAATGCAGTCAGATGCAGCCACGTCAGGCCTCAAAATATGCGGACAGCATTGGCGTGAGCTGCAATTACCAGCTTGCCGCCAAGCAAAAAGGCTCCATGCTGCTACATTTAACTGCATAAAAAGAAAATTGTTCTTGCTTCGTGGCTCGTACTGTATGGCCTCCAGGGGCCAACCTCATGTTTATGGATGATATTGAGGCACAGCAAGTGCCGTCTGACAGTATCCGTGCCGTGCAGGAGTGGCCTCTCGTCGACAGTTGCCACGGTCGTCTGTTAACGTCAAGTTGCAGGGCGCATCAGAGCATGCTGCTCCCTGATCTTCTACAGTGATTCCTGCTGTCCTTGGTATGCGATGCCACTTTTTATCGCGATTATGTTGGAACAGGAATACCTAACCAACGAATCGGCACAAAACACCGGGGGACCGATCTGCATGCAAGTGGCGTTTACGGAAAAGTTAGTTCTCATTTCTGACACTGAGGCAGCAAATTATGAGGTACTTTGAAGCGGACTTTTATTAAATCTTGTAAATTAAATTAATAGCAAATGTAAATAATTAATCTTGTAAATTAAATCTTGGGCGCAAACTCGAAGGCATACTCAGGGTCTGCGTTCTCAAAATGAGGGAAAATGCGCTTATGCTGGTAGGAAGCGACCCAAGTTATGCCACGAGGTGGTGTTTCAAAGGAATGTGTCAAGACATATTGAGATATGGCGTGGTGGCCGTTTGATGCTTATGGGTGTGTCATCACTAAAGCCATTTAATGCCCACAACATTCAGATGTACCAAATAGACACTCGACGTTTCAACTAGTGACCCGGAGCACTGGAGGAAGCGTCGGACGATTCCATAGCAAATATTGATGACTGCTTGACGTCTTCTGTAAACTTAGCTCTAGTTATATTCAAGCGTGGCTATCATCATCATGGCCCACAATGATGGAACACCAGCGAATGAAATCCTTTTTTTACTTCCATAAAGCAAAAGTCAGTTGAAATAACATACTTTGTAAATGCAGATTAAAGAAAGTTACATTTTTCGTCAGAGGTTTAAACGCGCACACTATAGTGGCCTTGTTTTTCCCACATGAAAATTTTCTGCTGAGGTCAGTGGCACGCCCTATGTTCGAAAACGAACTACAATAGGACGTACTAGTTAGATGAACTGGCACAGCCATGAGCTGTAAAGTGTGGTCGTCATTTAAACGGGCCTAATATGGAGTTTCCCGCTCCGTAGAACTATTTTACACACAGAAAATCCGCATCGAATATTGGACTACCGACGTGAGGGGACATTCGTTTGGAGATGGAAAAATAAACATATTCGACCAACTTGAAAAAAGTAAACAAAGGCGCATCAAAATATACCGCAAAACATCTCTGAAATTTTGGCATATTGACCTGCTCACGTTATCTGAGCATAGACCTGAAGAGGAAGGTTGCATTGTGCCAAGGTCAGACCTTCGGGGTTGTGTAGGACGGTACCCGCGTCTCACGGGGCTCAGCTGGCCAGTGCCGCGTCATACGGCACTCTGCTGCACACGTGTTGCGCACCTGTACTGACAACGTGGCTTTTGCTTGTGCCGGCCCTTTACGTCTCTGCAGCTTACGTGGCAGCTTACCTAAATGGATCTATCTCTCCTTTCTCCTGGTTATTCTACGAGGAATAAGGCTAACAGTACTGTCTTATCTATATGTAAAGTGCTCCTCGCAAATGCACTTGACAACTTACGTCACTTTGGCATTTATGCTAACAGCAATGACGAAATAAATCATGATCACAATCATGCTTGAAAATCTTATTGAGCTGGGGCGTCGTAAACATAAAAGAATGATCTTCCAGCCGGCTTGCTTATATTCTACGGGACCTTTCGAAATAATCTCTACCCCTTCTTCAACCTTGGTCAGATAATGATAGTCATGAAAACATTCACGCACGCATCAAGAAAAAAGCGTACAATCCCATTACTTATCGCTCTGAGTACGAAAGTGGAATAGATGGCTTGTTTTTGCACTTCAGCCGCAGATAAGTAACTCAAACCGCTGACAAAGAGCGCATGTAATGCACTCACATTTTCTATGTCGTTACATGCACTTCTTCGGGATGTCACCATGTCACGTGACAACCAACTGGCACCACGCATACTCCTTAAACATATGCGTAGTTTTTTCACATTTCGGAATAGATTCGAAAGCGATGGATACGGCATATCGCAACACTTAAACAAGATAACACACAAGTGTGCAAATTTCCCTGACCCGAAGCCCGCTTTCGCACCCAGTATCACACATTGTTCCAAGCCGACTGCTCTTTTTCTAGTCTTTTCAGTTTGAAATTCGGCATAGACTCGCTATTCTTGCCGCCGTGTTTTGTATTAAAAAACTACGCTTTCTATAAGGAAGCAAAACTACCCTTCTCAACCTTCATTTTTCTTCAGTTTTCTCATAGTCTAAAATTTCTCCCTCCTCCCACCAGATGCAATGACCTGCGTCCAGAACGCGTTTGATAAGCCCAGTGGTTGATATTTGGCATTGGATTATTTATATATAGATATAGATAGATATATATATATATACATATATATATATATATATATATATATATATATATATATATATATATATATATATATATATATATATATATGTATATATATATATATATTCATATTTTATTTATATAATTTATTTATATAAATATATATATTTATATGTACCAGGTATTGAATGGTTCTGAACCCATCGGGGGTTTGTGGCGTCACCATGTTACGTCACTGCGACACGAACTGGTCCTAAATTATTTACATGGTGTGGATGCCATAGCAGTCGGCAGGCGCCGACAGGGGTAGTAAAGTGTATTTTTTGTCGCCGACCAAATTTTTGGAGGACAAATTGTAGTGTAAGGCGATACCAGATGGCAAACTAGTCATTAAGTTCATGCCTAGTCGCGTCATCAGTAATCAGCCTACCATCAAAAATATCCTTCATCACTGGAATTTGCAATATCATGCGCATAACCGAAACGTTTAGTCACACACTGTCCTTGAACAAATGTCAGGATAAGTGCTGCTGCTGGGAAAGCAGACGTACCTGTCCTAGACTAATGAGATGTACTAATCACAACAGGAGTTCTCTTCCGCCCTCGGGACGTGCCGAGACCTCATGTTTAAACTCTATCTACGGATGGATTTGGCTTTCCTCGACCGCAAAAAAAAAACAGCGAAGGACCTCGAGAGACAAGACAGGAGACTGCATGGCAGATTCAGAGCCAGAGCAAGCGGCACTGGGAGTGACGTCAAATATGGGGCCTCCACGAGACGATGTCCCTTATGAAAATCATGTTTGCGTTTCGAGCCCCATCTCAACCGTCATCAAAGAATCCACATTAGGCATGGTCCAAGCCCGGCGCGGCGTGTTTTGACTGGTGGGCGCCTCTCGCCGTGCCCGAACAACTGCATCGAAATTTGCCAATAACTTGACAGCATGCGAGTAGCTCTTTCTGAATAAGTCACTCGCCCTGACAGGAGGAGAAAGTGTGGCTGATGCGCTCCCCCCCCCCCCCCTCCCCCCTTCGGTTTTCTGAGGATACCATTGCGGCAGATTGTGCAGTCTTGCTCAAATCTTCGGTGGCGTCTGGACCATCCATTGTGCGCGTGTCGACACGAAAGGTGCCCTTAGCAATTCTGGTTTCAGAAAAGTGGTGTTTTTACGACATTGCAAGACGATTTAAAGACCGCGGGTGCGGCGGGGAGCAAGCGACGATTTCGCGGACCGCGCGCGAATGGTTCGCACCCTTACATGAACGAAACCCTACCTTATAAATATAGGCTCCAAACAGATTAAACTACACGCCATTGTACTCATAATTACACAAGGAACACACTGTGTATGTTCCATGACACTTTATGGCATGGTGTTGTATATATGAGCATGCAAGGCTGGTGTTTGGTGTTTAGGAAAATTTTACCTTCGACTTGGTTTTGTGGGGTCAGTGAACAACAGGAGACTTTTTGCCAATTACGAGACCTCGTTAAAGACAGCTCACCGCTTGCGTTATATTGTGGCGAGGCTTTACCTCTCTTAGTTTGCAAGCGTCAGGGAATCCCCCTCCCCCACCAGTCGGCGTCACAAAAATTGGTGAATCAGGTAGGGGTTAAAATTATTCGCTGCTATCTCTTTTTCCATTTTATATATTTTGGTGGAAGAACCTACATTTTAGCTCATGAAAACATCAACTGCTACAGCAGAATGACACATTTAATTACCAGCATCCAAACATTGGTGGAAATTCAATTAGCAGGCCAAAATTGCCCTTTGCATGAGAGTAGCACGCAAATCTAAGGTCATTTGTAATGTCTGTCATGCATAGTGCAGGAGTGTCAATTCAAATTAATTTCTGGGGCACTACCCAATATCTGTATTTGCTTGGTTCCCCTCAATGCTGATTCCTTCTCACCCACAGCCAATATTCCATCTGGAAAATTACAAAAAAAATATAGAAAAAGCTAACTATAACACAAAACCATGTTCTCTGAACTTAATTCATTGGCCATGATCCATGGGTTGATATCTCCTCTAATCATGCCTAACAATTGGCACTCCCGTCCTTATGCCACCACATGCTGGGTTGGGCACCCTCAATGCTGATTCCTCCCCGCAGCCAACATTTCTGGCTGGAAAATTACAGAAAGATATGAGAAAAAGGCTACCTGTTACACAAAACCGTCTTTTCTGGACACTCCACTCCCCACTTTCATCACCTCATGGCCTACATAATTGGGTATCATGAATTTCGAGCAGCTGAGATTTATGTTAACAAAAGGTTGAACTGTGAATAGTGGCTTATAAGTTATCAAAGCATTGATGAAATAATTGCATTTCAAGCAGGGACATAATTTTTGAAGATAGGTTAGGGAGCAGTAAAGATTACGCAATGTACCCCCCAAAGTATGAATGTCTCCCAGATTAGCACACTGCTTCACATTTAGGGGGGGGGGGATGCAACCATGAACTGAATAAGAAGTAGGAACACACCTGATTTGAAGATCTTTGCGACTGGTAACCATTCTAAATGAGGACAAGCACGAAAATGGCATAAATTGGTATTGCAAAACTATTACCACCTCCTGTTATTCTCCCTCATGAGGAGTACCACTAGGCTCCAACATCAAATCCACGGCTCTTTGAACGGAGAGGAGACTGGTCTCTTGTGACTTCTTCAGCGAGTCAACAGCCTTTTCGGTGTGTTGAAAAGGTGGTTTGGATAATCACGGGTCAATTTCCACTGTGACCGGATCATCCCGCCGATTTACCCTGAACTGTCGATGCCTCTCGTCGCTGAGGACAGGATGCTAAATCACGGCACAGTCAACGAAGTAAACAAGGCCAGAAATTGAACCCCAGGCAGGTATTCATGGCACTGCAATGCGGATGCCACTTGAAAGGTTGGACTGCGTTGAAAGTCACCGCCCACCTCATGTCAGTCGCATGGTACCAAGTGAAACACGCCCTTGCGGTCAGATGACTCCTCATACCTAGATCTTTTTCAGTACTTTATGCTGCCTAGTTTGGGATAGGCTAAGATCTATGTATGGAGACCTCACGTTATGTTTTGCATAGTGTGCTTTGTGTTTACATAATGTATTTTTTCGTCTTGGCCGCCACTAAAATTGGCTGTCTAAAAACATTTTTGGCATCAAGCCTCACGTGAATATATGTATTTTTGTCGCCAACGTTATCCGCCAAGTCGGCAGGTTTTACCACCCCTGGGCGCCGAATTTCTATCACCGTCTCAACTTTTTCATGCCACCTGTATGCGGTACTTCGACATGGTATCCTGTTGCTCAGCAGCTCTTTTCGTGACCTGCATCAATTCGTCTTTTGCAAATTTCGCTAATTTGCTCCGTGAAACCGTAACATCACCATCCAAATTTATTAAAATCCAAGGTCCAGCGGGATCAAACTTTAACCTTTGCCACTAGGTTTTACCTTTTGTAGGTAACATATATGATACCTGAACGGCACATATCTAACAAGCTTTGGAAGGCATATCTAACGCAATTTTCTAAGTTGAAGTGGCTTGTTCCGCTCTGGGTATAGCCCGAGAGGTCGCGGCAACACCATCTTTTGACCCCTTTGACTTCACTTGACGCATCACAGGTCACGTCTGTCGATGTGTATTAGTGACTGGTAGTTTTCCACGAGCTATTCAATGCGGTTTTCTGCATTGTAGTGGATGTTCACTTACTTGCCCCTATATCATGACGCTATGCTTATTTCTGAGTCAAGAGAATAGCATCTATACCATGTTGTTTGACTCTATGGCCTGATTTGATCTGCAAAAGTCACACCCATCAACTCATCATTGTCCAGTCGCTTGTGCCCAGCACAGTTCGACGGGAGTATCGTTATATCATTTACTCTGTGCTTAGTCATAAGAGTCCTTAGTCCTTAGTCCTATTGCCCTACGCGTTTGAGAGTTTATGGGCCTCTGAATCCTCGCTCGTCGGAGCGAAAGTGAAAAAAGAATCCCCGCTCGTCGGACGATGACGAAACCCCTCGGAAGACGAGGGTCAAAGAACGCTCAAGGCACTGCAAATATGACCACCGTGTAGTGTCTTCCAATGTCCTCATCGATTATGTAGATTCTATGTATAAAGCCTTACGGTCATGGACCATCAAAGCATGACCTCAGATGACCTATGATTACCCCTTGCTGGTGAGTGGTGGTTTATTTCAATATAAAGCATCTGCACTCTAAAGGCGCGGATCGCTGCCTGGAGTCAGATAAAACTTGATTTGATTTTGGGTGCAATATTACGTAGAACATGAAGAATACGTCTATAGATGTGGCCTGACAGGTCAGACATGCAGGATATGTGCAAGATCGGGTATGTAAATGCATGTGCGTGCATAAACATGCTAAAACAATATGAAGATACATAAGTGAGGCTTTTAAAGTTGAAGAAGTAACTTGAATTACAGCTAAAGATACGCACTCGGTTTTTCCACACTAAGCTGGGAGCCGCTTTCAGACGTTTGGAAGGCGAGGAGACTAGCCATTTCCAGCGAATTTGGTGTTATTAATGCTACCAAATGTATTGCAGCCAAAGTTGGTGCATAGAACAATCTCAAGAAACAAACTACTCCCACGGTCACCCAGCTAAATCAATCGTTCTGAAGCCGATCTGGCTTACTGTGGGCTAACGTGTGTGCCCTCTGCCTAAGAGAAAAACGTAGGGGAATACGAGCCGCGTAGATCTACTGTCTGATTTCGATGTCCCCAAAAAATTGTCTACGAAGGCGGCAATGGGTATTTTAAAATACTTACGTAATGTGTATAACTTGAACTGGTCGCACGTTTCATCATGCTCAAATTGGCTTCAGTGCAAGTATCAAAATACGATGTCTCACTCAAGTGAAAGCAATGCTGCGAGTGATGAACGTGTGGAATGGAAAGTTAAAACCAGTGGATTGGTTTAAATGGGATCTTGCGATTGGTAATAAGTTTCACGTTGCTTAGTCAATCATTCAGTCCGTTATGTCAAGTCAAAGGTCAATTTTTCCTGAAGATCGCATTATTTAAGGTTCATATTCCAATCTTTGCGGAACTGCGTCACAACCAACGTGATGTTTATGCAAACTTGTTCCACGTATGATTCTAAGCACATTCTAAGCACGTTTTTGTGTGTTTTCAGCATACGTTTGTAATGAAGGTCTTCGTTAATGTGACGGTGCCGGCCCGCCGCGCGCGATCGGCGAACTCGTCGGTTGCCGCCGGTCATGCATCCCTACGCAGTGTTCCTAAGAAGCCGTGCTTCTCGGAATCAAAACACGCGCACTAAATGACCCATAGGCTATTGAAAATTGTGATGCCATCACACGACGTGCAGAAGATGTATTTTCAGGAAAGCTTCCGGGATCGCATCGACTCCCTCTTCGTTATCAGGGCGAGGGTTAAGGGACGATCCAGCTTTTCTTAGTTTTCTAGTCCGCGGACAGCGCATCCGCTACCTCATCCAATCTCATTATGAAGTACAGCGTTATTGCGTTAATGCAGCACATACCTCCGCTCGGCGGAAGAGGCACCATGCGAAAACATTCTACTCGTACATGGCAAGACGCAGCACAATCGAATGCTGTAGCAATTTCACCTCTTTGGCATAAGCCTGCCTTTGCGTGGCCAGAATGCATCGATGTGTGATTCCAACCCTTTAAATCGAGAACACGCAAACGGTTTTGTGAGCTGCTGTTCTCAACTTGAGTCGTAGGGATGCTGCAATCCGCTTACGGCAGCCAGCAGCATCGGCCAAGACCACACCTTAAAACTTGGCAGGAGCGAGATGCGATCAGCAGAATGCCTCGCGCGATCCTCTTACCGTCCAACGATGCAGATCTAGACCTTGGTTCCATTTAGTTGCCGCATCCCATTGCATTATCTCCCGCCCAGGAACATAAACAGCACGAGATGATGCGCATAGCTGAATGTCATCTGAATTGCCTAGCATCACAGTGAGGACCAGATGAAAGCAAGCCCGACGGAAGCCGTTCTTTTCCGAGCGTCGCACGCGTTCACGCCGGCGTACGTTAAGATTGATAAATATATCCGTTGTGCATCATGACCCGCCAACGTCCCGAGTGCAGCTTAGAGCGACGAAACAACTCATGCATACCTCCAGCCTGAAAACCGACTCCAGGATGATTTCGATACGGTGCACGCGTCGTGTGTGCGTGCGTGCGTGCGTGCGTGCGTGTACGCGCATTCGACTGCATTCAACTGCATTCAGCGTCGTCACGCCTGTGACCGACGCCACCGCTGCCGAGCCGACAGCGGCGCGCGCGCGGCGGCGCGGCACCGCGGAGGCCGACACGTGCGGCACGTGTGCAGCGCTGGACCAGCCCCGCGCGACGGAGCGGCCGGGCCCGCTCTCCGGTGTCCCGGACGGGCTGTCAGCGCGAGTCTGATCAATAGCCATGGATTACGGCACGGCGTGCCGGGCGATGGTCATGTATCCGAGAGCTTGGGGCTTATTCAATGGACGCGGATTAGCAGGAGGTCAACACAACAGCCGACGTGACGGCCTCCTGGCTGCAGGGAGCCCCTGCGGTACGAAACAAACAGAAGCATGCCAGCCAACACCAAATACGTCGTGCTTCCAGACGAAACTGATTTGCATGCGGTCATGGTTCATGCTCACAGCATGCTCACCAAACGGCTCAAACCTACTCATATTGAATTACCCTAAAATGTCCCGTCACTGGATGTTACCCTTTAAGAGTTTCAAGCAACAAATACACCTAGACACGTCTACCGCTTGAAACCGGGCGTGTTGAGATGAACGTTTTGAGATGACGGTTGCAGAATCCTCATTGTAACCATATTATACGATGCACCTCGAATGATGAACTGGGTAGAGCAAGCCAACGGAGGCCTTACACGTCCACGGTTGATCCTTGACCGCGATTATTTGCCTCACGACCAGCTGAGTGGCATCTCGCAGGATATCAGGCTCCCTCGCTGGGTTCCAGTCCCCACCGTCCCGCTCCACCATCCAGTCTCAAGTCCCATTCCATCAACTGTGGGTCTGCCACACCTCTGTGTGCTCCAGCAAACAGCCCTGCCTCTGTGGTTCCATCCCCGCACTCCCAGCTGCTTGTTCTTGTCTTCGTCTTTTGTCCCGTGAATCCAGCACGCATCATGTTCTCCGTGTTCTAATCTCTGCCCTGTCTCTGTATATTCAGATCATCCACCCCGTCCAGCTGCATTCACCCGCGTCCAAAGGTCACACACACACCGTCTCGGTATATTCCGACCCACCACCCTATCCCCACGCATCAAAGTCCACCCTGTCTCCGCACGTCCCGGTCCACCACCCTGCCTCCGCACGTCCCGTTCCACCCCTCCCCCAGCACATCCCCGTCCACCACCCTGCTTCCGCATATCCCGGTCCACCCCTGCCTCAGTACATCCCCGTCCACCACCCTGCCTCCGCACATTCCGGGCCACCCCTGCCCCAGCACATCCCCGCCCACCACCCAGCATCCGTACGTCCCGGTCCACCCCTGCCTCCGCACGTCCCGGTCCACCCCTGCCTCCGCACGTCCCGGTCCACCACCCTGCCTCCGCACGTCCCGGTCCACCACCCTGCCTCCGCACGTCCCGGTCCACCACCCTGCCTCTGCAAACCCCGGTCCACCACCTTATGACGGTGCGTTCCCTCGCACCCCACACCCGTGAGTCCCCTCCCTCCTCCGGTCCCTGCCTCCGCCCTGTCCCGCCGATCGCTGTCCTCGTCGGGACGCCGCCCGCCTCCTCCGGCCACGTTTCGCCGACCGGCCATCCGGGTCCAGGCGGCCCTAAAAAAATGGCCCGCCGGCGCCGTGCCGGGCGTCTGGTATTCGGCGGCGCGGCGCGCCCGGTGACGTCCACACATTCCAGTACATCATGCGCCCGCTCAAAGGATGGAAACATGTGTTCGATGGAGAACGGTGATTAGACCGATTTCGGGAGCATTAGTGCTACCGGGGTGGTCGACAATGGGCTAATTACGGTCGGAATGCGCGCCGATGGATGGGCCGCGGCGCCGCGCGCCGGCCGCCGGCCGCGTCATCTGCCACCAGGAAGTGGCCACCGTCACCACACCCGGTCCGGGCGCGGCCGGCTGCCGCTCGCGCCAGACGAGCCTCGCCTCGCAGGGTCACACGAGGCTGATTGGGTTCTGGATTGGCCTTCCGTGACGCGCTCAGCGCAGTCTTCCAGGACTCGCTGGGCGCGGCAGCGTGGCTGACTCTTGATCCCGCATGCCGCGGTGGGAGAGTGTTGCGCAGTCGCACGGATTCAAAGGCACGGGACAACTAGGCAGGTAATGGGCTGACTCAGGGGCACATGGGTAACTAGGGAGGTAAAGAGCTGATCCAGAGACACTGGCTAACTAATGAGGTAATGGGCAATTCAGAGGCACGGGGTAGCTACAGGGGTAATGGGCTGATTCCAAAGCATGGCATAGATGGAAAAGCTATCGGCCGATTCGGAGATACGGGATAACTGAGGTAATGGACTGATTCAAAGACATGGAATAACTGAGGTAATGGGCTGATTCAGAGACACAGGGTAACTACGTAGGTAACGGGCCGATTCAGAGGCGCAGGGTAACTAGGGAAGTAATGGGCTGATTCAGAGACACATGGTAACTAGGGAGGTAACGGGCCGATTCAGAGACGCAGGGTAACTAAGGAGGTGATGGGCTGATTTAGAGACGCATGGTAACTAGGGAGGCAATGGGCTGATTCAGAGACACGTGGCAACTAGCGAGGTACTGGGCTGATTCAGAGACACGAGATGACTGAGGAGGCAGTGAACTGACCTCCCACTAGGAAAGTAACGTGAGTTGTACGTCAGTGGCTGAGGAACGCAGGCACGATCGACTGTTAGGATGCGGGGGCTGCCGGGCACGGCGCTGTGCGCTGCTGAGGTGGCTGCGATTTTTACGAGCAGACCAGCTTCTGCGGCCATTTGGCGCTGGAAGTGGTCGCAAAACACGCGAACCAAGAATACGATTAATATCTTGTGCGGGAGGGACATGCTGCAATGCGAAGTCCAAAATTGTTTCCCGGAAATATACGCTGTTTGTGAGTAATAATAAAAAGGGCTAGCTCCTTCGAGGATGCCGCTAAATTGTTTTGAATGGAGACTGCACCAAGTGATTGCTTTGTTCCGACATTGGCGGTTAGTGAGGGCCCCACCGCGCGCCAAAATACGCGTTTCAAGGAAGCAGGTAACGCGAGCAAAGCTGTTCGCAGCCTGAAGACGAAACCCCACTTGGCACTAGGATATTTGCTAAAGATTGACGACATACACCGCTCCCATTATCACCAATAGCAGCATCACCCAAACAAAGCAAGCAGGTGAGCATCTTGGGTGAGAGTCGAAGAACTTAACACTCGCTGTGAGTACGCAGCTACCATGCACTTCTTCATTGCATCACACACAGGCATCTGATACGTCAAAGGACACCGAGGGCGTCCTTGCGGGGTCATTCCCACCCTTGCCAGCAAGGTAACAGCAGTCGACGACGGCAGGGGCATAGCCGTTACCCTGGTCAACATCAAAGACTGCAGATAGACTGGATCGGTCGTTCGAGCTGATGCCCGGAACGAATCTGGTAACAAGGGCATCTCGGCAAACTGGGAAAATGACATTGAATGGACTTGAATAGAAAACTGAATACAATTGAATAGAACATGGAGGGTGGCGGACTGGCTGGCATGAAGCCGCGTCTGTTTTCTTAGCAATATACACACAACAGTATGGCTGGAATTTATATATTGGGGAATAACCTTAGTGTGAGAGGAAGGTATCCACTAGAAACGCAGTTGTTTTTCACACTCTTTTCGCACTTTTTCACACACGACTAACTCACTCACCCTGGAATGGTTGAGAATAATGTGCGTTTAACGTTACGACGAAGACATCACCATCAACCATCAGCCAACAGAGGTAGTTACTGCCCGATTTGCGCGCGGCATTCCCGCCAGCCCGATTTCGTGCAAAAATATATTAAAACCACACACGTACCAAAAACACAAACATGAGTTGAAGCGGCCGAGTCCGCCGGGCAGGCGGCGTGGTGCGAGAGAGGCGAGTATCACAGCGTGCTGGCCGGCCTGGGCGATGACGGGAGCACCTCGGGGCGTTAGTATCACAGGCTGCGCCGGCATCATCTTCAGCAGCGACGGCGGCGGCTAGGCGTCCGGACGCTCCGGCTCCGTGATGCGGCCGGTGGTGAGCGCGCCGCCGCGGCCCGTCCACTCTTCCTTCAGCGTCACCTGGCAGTCGAGGTCGCGCAGAGCCGCCCGCGCCTCCGCGTCCACCTGGTGGATCGAGGGCGAAGCTGAGCAGCCGGCCAGCGCCGCAAGGGACACCACAGCCAGCACTGAGGCTGCCTGGCGCGGTGTCCTGACCTCCGGATAGCCAGCAGCAGGCTCCGTGCTGGCCGCTCAGCAACACGTGGCCGGGCGACTGCTGATGCTCACAAGATCTTCATGACCTGCTTGCACTAAGTCGCGTTTGCACCCCATCCTTTTAAAACCCTATCACTTCGTCCCAACGTGGGCTCCGTCCTCTGTGCTGTGATTCTCCCTCCTAACATGTCTAAAGCCATCTGCCGGCGTCTGCTCACCTTCGGTCCGTGCGCCTGAAGCCCTCTGTTGGCGGCTGCTCACTTTCGGTCCGCGCGCCTGGAGTACTCCGTCGGCTCTGCTCACCTTCGGTCCGTGCGCCTGGAGCACTCCGTCGGCTCTGCTCACCTTCGGTCCGTGCGCCTGAAGCCCTCTGTCGACGGCTGCTCACCTTCGGTCCGTGCGCCTGAAGCCCTCTGTTGGCGGCTGCTCACCTTCGGTCCGTGCGCCTGGAGTACTCTGCCGGCGTCTGCTCACCTTCGGTCCGTGCGCCTGAAGCCCTCTGTCGGCGGCTGCTCACCTTCGGTCCGTGCGCCTGAAGCCCTCTGTTGGCGGCTGCTCACCTTCGGTCCGTGCGCCTGGGGTACTCCGTCAGCGTCTGCTCACCTTCGGTCCGTGCGCCTGGAGCACCTGGTTGATCAGCTGCTCAATGTTCAGCTCCCTGAAGACGGGCCGCAGCTCAGGGCTGCGCGATACCATGTTCCTGACGGCCATGCAGGCCAGCTTCTGCGGGAGACGGCGTTCAGTCAGACGCCGGCCGGTCGGTCGGTCAGTCAGTCAGTCACTTAGTCAGTCAGTCAGGCGGGCTGAACAGCGGGCCAAGTCTCGATGGTCAGCCTGACTGGCCCACCAGTCTGAACGGTTCGACGCGTCCGGTCCGTCAGTCTAACAGCGGGCATGGAGGCCGGTCTGGACTACGGCATCAGCTTGGACCAAACGCCGGCTGGACCAGTCGTCTCTGGCCCTATGATACACCGACGGGGCCCAACACGCCACTCTGTCGGTCACGGAACAGAGGAACAGTCCTAAAGGCGACGATGCGTCACTCGTCCCTGTAACTGACCGTGTGTGGCAACAGAACACGCTGGACGGTGCCAATAGTTCAGTCGGGAAGGGCGGAGAGGAGGACGATTTCGGGCACTTCTACTGCACGGTCATACAGCAACAGTTCAGTCGGAAAGATAATCAAGTATATAAGTCGGCATGACACTCTGCACACGTGCCTGAATGCTGATGTGAGCGCGTGCAGGAATGGGGGCACAATCAGCGACGGATTTTGGAAGGGGTGGAAGCAGTGATGTAACGGGTACAGGCCAAGACATCAAGATCCAACCATCGAAGTGGATGAAATAAAGTGACTGATGCGTCTCTGAACTTATAAGCGCACCATGAACTTATGCAATAATGGCTCCAGAAATTGCCTTAAGGTAAGTGGCAATGCCAGTCATGGCACCTGGGTGATAAGGCAAAGGTCACGACATTAAGCCACTTACAAGTAGGATTCAAAGTGAGGACACCACGTGTGGCAAGTGGGGACACCACTTGTGTGACAAGACAAAGGTCATGACTACGTTAATCCAGTTACAAGTAGAGATCAAAGTGGGACACCATATCCAACGCAATGGAAAAATAGGCTGCCAACAATCCACTATATGTCTAACCATATATAATTATCAGTAAAAAAATACACTCGGGTATTTTGAATCAGCTTCCGTTACGAATCAGATCCATACATATCTAAACCGAAATCAACGCCATATGAACGTTGCCCTGCACTGTCTGCATGCTGCAGATGACTCCCATGCTGGCCGGCCCCGGGAAACAAACTAGTTTCGATGAGCCAATCATGTGCCACTAGTGCCGTGGTTAAGCTGCGTGTCTGTACCAGAGGTACCGGTTCTATTCCCCGCGGCACCCACCCTTCCTGCCAGGACGAGGCGCAGACGACACCATACAGCCTCGGCAGCTGACAGAGTCTTATAGCCACAATGACAATACACACTTCAGCTCTATCTAGGTATCCCCGACAAACGCTGTGGTTCCCTGCCCGGCCGATAGAGGCCTCCGGTGGTCTCACCTGGGTCTTGGGCTCGCCCAGGTGCAGCTCCATGGCGGCCACGATGACCGGTATGGCGTCGGCCGCGGCCAGGGCGGCGGCGTTCTCCTGGCTGCGCAGCGTCAGCGCACCGATCGCCGCGAACGCCGACTCGCAGACCAGCACCTTCGCCTGGCGGCAGCAGGGAGAGGCTGGAGCACCAAAACACCAGCACCCTCGTCTGACGACGGCAAAGAGAGGCTACAGCACCAAAACACCAGCACCTTCACTTGGCGACAGCGGAGAGAGGCTGGAGTACCAACACACCAGCACCATTGCCTGACGGCAGCAGAGAGCCTAGTGACAGCACAGAGAGGCTACAGCACCAGTACACCAGCACCACTGCCTGACGAGAGCAGGGAGAAGGCTACAGCACCAATACACCAGCACCATTGCGTGACGAGAGCTGGGAGAAGGCTACAGCACCAATATACCAGCACCATTGCCTGACAAGAAGGCTACAGCACCAATACACCAGTACCATTGCCAACGACAGCAAGGAGAGGCCACAACACCAATACACTAGCACCATTGCCTGACGAGAGCAGGGAGAAGGCTACAGCACCAATACACCAGCACCATTGCCAACGACCACCAGTACCATTGCCAACGACAGCAAGGAGAGGCCACAACACCAATACACTAGCACCATTGCCTGACGAGAGCAGGGAGAAGGCTACAGCACCAATACACCAGCACCATTGCCAACGACAGCAAGGAGAGGCCACAACACCAATACACTAGCACCATTGCCTGACGAGAGCAGGGAAAAGGCTACAGTACCAATACACCAGCACCATTGCCAACGACAGCCAGGCGCACGTGCGCCTTCGTCTGAGGACAGACAGGCAATTCTACATCATCCTTTCTCAGTCGGCCACCAATTACGGAGCTCACGCACCCGTTCTTACCGGCCGAGTGCTAACACTGAAAATGCCAATAGGTTGTCAGATACAGCAGCTTTCCGCCACGCCTCAACACATTGGGCTGGAGCGGTGCTGGAGGCCGATGACAACGGCTATGGCGGTCAAATCCAACGGCATCGGAGCCAGACCGACAGCCTCGCCGCACCGACCTTGAGCGTGTCGAGTGCGGCGGTGATGACCTCCGCCGCGCCCTCGTCCATGATGGCCCGCTTCACCTTGTCACAGCCGGCAAGCGTCCGGATGAGGAAAAAGGCCCGGCCGACCAGCGCCTGAAGCAGAGCGACGCCGTGCCGTACTCCGAAACCGCCGCACGACCGCGGAGCGCCGACCAACACAAGCAAGCTGGCCGGCAGACAAGACAAAAACTAGCCGTCAGACAACACTCGAACGAGCTAGCCGTCACACGCACTAGCGCGCCGTTGCGAGGCGTCGCCAATGGCCGATCTGAACAGAAGCGCGGAAGCAACGATGGACCAGCACCTCGCTCGTGCGTCCCTCCGGCGCCGCCGCGAGACAGCTGAGCGGCAGCCCCGGCGGCCAATCCGGAGCAAGGCGAAACTTCTCCGAGCCGGGCGGCGGCAACACGACTCTGCCTGCACGCGCTGTCCGCTCCCATGCCGGGCGTCGCGAACGGCTGGCCGCCTCGCTAACGGCACGCGGGAAACATGACGAACGCCTGCCACCCTCGAAACCCGAGGTCCAGAGCCACCCCGCGGCCGTGGTGCGGCTGTGGGAGCCAGCGGACGCCGGCCCCGCCACTCACCGTGTGGCTCGGTGAGCGACGCATGGTCTCCAGCAACGTGTGCAGGCCGCCGCCGCCGGCGAACTGCTCGCAGAAC
Organism: Pollicipes pollicipes; assembly: GCF_011947565.3. Taxonomy (NCBI): domain Eukaryota; kingdom Metazoa; phylum Arthropoda; class Thecostraca; order Pollicipedomorpha; family Pollicipedidae; genus Pollicipes; species Pollicipes pollicipes. The sequence continues at coordinate 28,320,260 of NW_023596746.1, read as the reverse complement.
TCCTGGCGCACGCACAGCTTTGTGCACGTGTGGATGAGCTCGGCTGACAGCGCCGGCTCGTCCACCGCTCCTGTGAACCGGGCCACGGGTCACAGGCACAGGCACAGGCACGGGCACGGGTCACGGGTCACGGGCCACGGGTCACCCGTTCCGCCGCCGGCGGACACACAACTGACGGCCGTTGGCGGGGTGTTCAGCTTGGAGAAATCACAGACTTAAGCTGCTTGAACATTACAGCAACGAGCCCAGCCAGAACACAGGAAATGCTGTAAGCTGAAATGGTTGATACGATGTTGAAGTAAAACTTATGGAAGCCTTCAAGCGAGTGGTACAGTCCGCGCAGTGGAAGATCGAGCCAGTGATATGTTGCAAGCCTTCACACGACCTTGAATGTAAGCAATGTAAGCATTACTTTCCCATAACTGTGATCAAACTCAATGTTTCGAAGCATCCGACCATGACGTCAAATTGCACTGGCTCGTCAACTGCAAAGTCAGATCGCTGCAGGTTAAATCTCGCCGCTAAAATCAGGTCGTAATTTGCGCAAAGCCTCGAGACCAGCCACGATTCCGTCCCCAGAGGGGTCCGCAGAGGCACAGCCAGAATTTGCGGCCGAGCTACCATGAATTGCGATGGAGTCCATTTTTCACGAGCGAGTCCCAGTCCCATTGCCAGTACCCGCGAACTGCGAACAGACCCACAAATCCAACAAGCGCTAACTGGCACGGTATCTAGCGTATCAATGAGCTATCGATGTTAGTTCCCTCTGGTGTCTACAACGGTTGTTTCAGATTGGTACGACATCTATTCACTGAGCTATATCCGCTAGTCTTGCTACTAAATTACGGCTGTTTGGCTCCACAAGTCACTGACCATGGTATTTTCTATCAAATTCAAAACCAAAATAGTTTTCCTGATCATCAGATTCTGGAAGTATGTTGAGTTACGTCGTGGTGAAAAACTGCACTCGAACCTGACGGGGGAGGGCTATGGTTCTACGAGCCCCCGCCCTTGGCTGCGCCACCGGCCTCGCGGCCGGCCGGCACCTTTTAGCAGCTCCAGCAGCGCGTCCAGGAGGCCGTGCTCGGCCACCAGCTGGCGCGCGTGCTCGTGCGCGCGGCCGTACGGCACGCGCACGTCGTCGTCCAGCGTCATGTGGCGCAGCAGGGCGCAGACGGCGGGCAGCTGGCTGCGCTCGGTGTCGGCGTCGCACAGTCGCTCGGCCAGCTCGGCCAGCAGGCCGGCGTCGGCCAGCGCCTGCCGGTTGGCCTCGTGGCGCAGCGTGACGGCCGCCGCCCAGGCCAGCGTCTCGGCCGGCAGCTGGCGCAGCTGGCGCAGCAGCAACGCGCAGTCAGCCGGCTGGAACAGGTCCGGCTGGCCGTCCTGCAGGGCGGCGAGCGTGCGCAGCGCGGCGGCGGCCGCCGGTCGGCCCGGCTCCAGACAGGCGAGCAGGGCCGGGTACGCGCCGCGCCGGCCGGCCAGACAACGCTCCGGCAGGCCGGCCGCGCAGAACTGGCGCAGTCGCTCGAGCTGCGCCGCCAGCTGCAGCCGCTGCGCCTCGGACGGCTCCGGCTCGGCCGCCAGCGCCGCCAGCTCGGCGATCAGTGTCGGAACGTCGCCCGCCCGCTCGTCCGCCACGATGAAGCGGGTGTCTACGCCCTGCGACGGGGCGGCGAGAGTGTCAGGATGGTGGCGCGGGACGGCCACCGCCAGTCACAAGCCGCACAGATTCAGCGAGCTCGGTAGCAAGGACGTACGACACAATGCATCCCGTCAAACTTCGTCCAACCACAGCTGCGAGAGTCAGCCTGAGGGTATTAGTCATCCATCAGTTGCACCTTGGCATTTAACACCTCGGTTGATTAATCATTCAAGAATACCAGCCTTCAAAGCGCACGGCTTAGTGCGACTTCCGGCCGCGTCTGAGGGCAAGGCGCTGGCCAAAACTTTCTCGAAAGCTCCCGGGCCGATTGCGATAACATTCGAAACACACCAGACTGATCCAGCTTAGGCACGCCCAGGCCGAGCCGTGCGTCACGTCACCGTGTAGTGGCCACAGCAGGAGTGCGGCGTTCCCAGCCAACTACAGCTGTGTAACCGATGATTGATGTTTGATCCGCAAGTCCATGGGCTTTTGGACTGTGCTCTACTGACATAGTGTCCGCCCATGTCTGTCTGCCTCATGTGTCAAACTCATGTCTGAGTGGAGAGAAATTTGAAAATTCAGTCAGGAACGGCGTCCGAGTGTTCGTTTCATTCCCTGGATTGAACATTAAAGGCACCCCCGTCCACGTAAAAATGGAAACAAATATCATCTACCAACTGCTAAAACCTGTCCCATTTCATTTAAGACACTTCTAAGGCTTAGCACAGACCACACTTGTCCTCTTGCAGAACACAGCAATTCTCAAACTTGCATCGTGAGGAAGGCCACGCCAAGGTGAGGGTGGAATATCTTCGACTGAAGGAGTGGCAAGTGAATACGCATCCGGTGGACGACTGTCTCTCCAACACTGACCAGGCAAAAGAGCCACAAACAAAGACGGGAATAACAGTATCCCACATCAATGGCGTTTCTAAGATTCAGAATTGAATGGCTCTCCACCTCAGCTAAGCATCAGCACAGCGTGTACATTTGTTCACAATTATTTGCCATCCACCTCAGCTATACATTACCACAGCGTGTACATTCGTTCATCATTATTTCCCATCCACTTCAGCCAAGCATCAGCACAGCGTGTACATTTTTCACGCATTATTTCACAGGTATATTTCAGTTTTGGTGTAAATGTCCACGCTTCAAAAGAAGCGCACGACCGGACCCGCTCCACACAAACGCCTTCACGGACCTGTGTCGGTCGGCGACCGCCCCGGCGCACCAGAACCCCGAGCCACCGCCCGGACAGCGCTGCCGCATGGGCTCACGGAGGCGACATCAGCGCCGCACGCCGATCCATGCAGAGCACACGCCGTCATCGACCTGATCCCGACCTCAGCTGGTTCAGCGCCGCAGTGACTTCCAGCTTGGCGAGGCCGCCCACCGGACGGGAGTGGCCCCCTGCTGCTGCAGCGATGCACACAGCCAAGTTGGGGAGTAATAAAGGAGCCGATGTACCCTCTTACACGCAAGGAACAACAAGGTGACGAGCAGGCAAGACGGATAACGAGGGCAATTCCGAGGCCTCGAGAAAGCACACCTTTGCTCTCAGCAAATATTTTCACGGGCGGCGGAGGGGGATTCGGACCAGTTGGCGCAGCGGGCAGGAAGCGACGGCGCCACATCGGGAAAGTAGCTCCGTCAAAGGTCGAAACTACCGTGCAGACCGCCCCTATCAAAGAGACAACAGCTGATCACTTCCATCACCTGGGCGACCAGCTGCTGCAGGGCATCGGTGACCGCCTCCTCCCTCTCCATCTCGAAGTCGTCTATGTTTTGCTGGACTATGGATTGGAAGGTTTCCTGGAACACGGATGGGTCGCCCGCCATCTTCTCACTCATTTTCACTGCTCGCGTCTGGAAGAGAGTGGCAGCTGTCAGAGTGGCGCTTACAAGCTGGGGACCGAGCGCAGCGTGTGAGAGAGACAAGCTGTGACAGCAAGCTCGACGAAAATCTCCTCAACAAAATTATAGCGAGAAAAGCAACACCTGGCTTCGTTTTAGATTGGCCCGTTCGGTTGATCATTAACTAGATGCATTATTCCGGAGCCAAGCGATGTTTCAAGCGGCAGCTGCTGAAGTTGCTTCCAAGAAGTTATCTCCAATTTCCGAACTAATCCGAAGGGCCAACCAGTGTTGACAGATTGCAAATGACTATTCGCTGAACACAATGGATGCGCCAGTGGCACATCTGGCAGGAGAAAGACCGGTCTCACACCCGCGGACGCCCGTCTTGCACTGCTCAACACGCATGTACCCAGACAGACGCCCGAGCGAAAGCTGTATGTGGTACGTGTATCACCGCGTGACAAGAATCATCAATATTCGACACGACTGAGCCATGGAATTTCAAAACAGATAGCTGCAACTGCTGAGCCTTGCACGCCCGAGTCCAGCGTAACCACCACTTCGAGCAAGCACGCGAGGCGGCGCAAGCCCTCTCAGCGCTCCAGCCGCTGATTTAGGCGCTGCCTTCGACGCCACCCGACTTTGCTCAGCGCCCTGGTACGTCAGTCAGTGTCCAGGTTCAGTTCGATTCCGTGTTTGCGTCCCATGACCCCCCCCCCCCCCTGGCGCTTCGCTACGGCGACGCCTCTCTGTTTGTGATCAGTGCTGGTGAGCGTCGCCGTGTGGTACGACTAACTGGGAAACGTCAGCTAACCGCCCGAGCGTACAGTGTTTATGGGCTTGTGCCACCTTGATCGGCCGTAGATATTGGCCAAAAGCTGCGCCGCCAGGAGCATTCGAAACTAAGTTTCAAGCAGGACGCATGCCCCTCGTGAAAACCCCTCGTGAAAATGGTTTAGTTCAGGTCTGACGCCATAAATTTGATGCTTATAGTGAGTAGTCTGCGGGCATTTCGATCCGCATCATAAGGTCTTCGAGTAATCACAGAAGAAGGTGCGCAATACTGAAAATAATGAAGTTCTTAAGACCGCATCTCGACTCTTAGATCCTATAGTCCGCTATCGATTTCAATGCCTCCGAAATTGTCCCATTTATACCAACTTCCCGAGCAGAGAGACAAATGAGACACGCCGCATGGACCGGCGGCGGCGTCGTGTTTTGGCCAGCTTCGTCCGCGGCGGGCGCACTGTGCGGCGCGGCGGCCGCGGTGCTCCCAGCGGCCGCCACTGGCTGCGCCAGTCTCCAACAGCGATGCTGCTGCTGACCGTGCTGCTGGCGCTGCGGCTGTGGATACCGCATCCTCGCGGGTGCGAACCGTCGGCGGCGGCCATCAGCAACCGGCAACGGCACCGGCAACGGCACCGGCACCGGTACCGGCACCGACGAGTCGGACCGCCCCTGCCCCGCCTCCTGGTGGCCCGACGCCGGCCGATGCTACCGCGTGGTGAGCAGCGCCGAACTGCCAGCCAGCTGGCACCTGGCGCGGGTCTGGTGCGCGCGGCACGCGCCCGGCGCCGACCTCGCCACCATCACCACGGCCCGACTCAACCAGCTCGTCCTGCGGCACGGGCTGATGCAGGCGTCCGGCGAGCTATGGGTCGGCATGACCGACCTGTTCGGCGAGGGCGCCTTCCGCTGGCTGGACGGCACACCGGCCGCGTTCGTGCCGTGGGGACCGAACCAGCCGGACAACACCGCCAGCAACCAGCACTGCGTGGCCCTGTCGCTCGCTAATCACTCGTGGGCCGCGCCCGGCCAGTGGGACGACGACTTCTGTCACACCATCAAGGGCGGCTTCGTCTGCCAAATGCGGCCGTAGCGGCGGCTGCGCGACGGGCGACAGCTGCCGCGCCGCCGGCTGCGCGGCGGGCGCCAGCTCCAGCCGAGGCGGCTGCGCGTGTGCCGTCGGCTGCAGCTGCCGGGCGCTGAAGACATCGAGCACCAGATGCCGGCGGCCGGACTTGGCGCACGCGCAGGCGGTCACATGCCACGGCGCTGCCCCTCTCGGCGCTCGACACACGTGACGCGGGGAGCAGGTCACGGACGCTGACCGATCCTTCGGTGCGCTCGGGGAGCGTCTCCTGCACCGTTTGCGTCAGCAGGGTGTCCAGTTCGTAGCAGTGATGAGCTTTCCGAGTGGATCCGGACCATCCAGGGGCGAACAATGAGGCCTCACCGACAGGCGGACACTTGCGCTGCGGGCTGACGCGTTATCACGCTTCATGACGCAATACACTCCTTGGTCCTATCTGGTTTATAAACAGGGACAAATATGCAGCATAGTCTGTACCAACTCGGTGACAGATGATTATTCATGCCGCAATATATTTTACTTTCCGCAACCCATTAACATGTGAGGTAAGGGTATTTCTCGGCGTTTTTGCCCTGCAAGATATTGATTTGATCAGCCCCATTTAAAGGAAATGTTCCGTGTTTGAAGATACTGAAGCAGATATCAGATATGATCAAATCAACTCACTTATAAAACTTGGTAAATTTTAATTGGAGAAGGCTGGTCCAAACAGCACAATTTCTATGTTTAGTGACTATGCTCCTCAATGCATCATCGTGCCTTGCACAACATTGATTCAGAGCCAATTGACGGCCGTCATATCTGGAAATCGAGCTCCCAAACGCCAGATATGAACGACTCGACAATCGTATTTTTCTTGGCCTTGATCGCCGCGCGGCCAATGGAATAGCAGGATTTGAATGACGTGTCATGATGGCGTCATGGATGCCTGGGTGATCTGGAAAAAGTCTCTTGAAGTGGTCGAAATAGTCTGCACAACTTTGTGGGGAGGGGGGGGGGAGGCGTGCAGCGCAGAGCCTAAAGGCGTTTAGGTCTTCAAAAGGGCAGGGCCGTCAACTGCACCAAATGGCCTTCAAGATGGCCATTTCCATTCAAAATTCCATACAAATGTCAGACACCCTCTTTAATTCGCGTGCGTTAAAATGGTCAGAACGACGCGGAAACCAGGTGACATCACATAGATTCCGAACAAGAAGTAGATAACAAAAAGGTGATGAAGGACCACAGAGTACCTGTCACCATACCTGGCAGGCAAGAAGGACCCCTTCCCCCCCCCCTCCCCCCCCCCCCCCACCCAGAGGCTAAATCCCCCAGTACTGAACATGGCCAACTCACTACCAAAGCACTGAGCCTGAAGACCCCAGTGTGTGCCCTACACTATTGAAAGCAAATAAATATAGGTAAGTGCAACAATAGGGACAAGCAAACAAGGGTTCAAAAGAGCAATCTACTGATTGTAGCCCCCCCCCCCCCCCATGTAAAAATACCGGCTATGCCACTGGTAATGATCAAATGCTATGATGTTCCATTGGTGTGACCCAAATGGCATGCTCTAACTCTGACATATTTTCTATAATTGGATCAATATCAAAAACATAATAGCATATTCAGGAGTGCACTGGGTCACAGTTGACACCTGGAACTACACAAGACATACACATATTTATATTTCAGCTCTTTATGTTAACAATAAGATTGGCATGTAGTTGATCATGCATGCTCTTATTACAATGTCTATGAACATACCACAGGCCCTCTGAAAACTAAAAGTATTATGGTTGATGACTTTTTTAACAACACAAAGGTTATGTCACCCTGGAAGAGGTGAAGAGGTCACATTTTTAGGCTACCAACAATGCTAATCTACAGTTTCTTATTATTTAGTATGATATTTAGCCACTCATGGTGAGTTAACAAAATGTCATTTAACTTGTGGTTTTGCTAGAATCAGTCACTGAAAATAATGCCTAAAACCTAAAAAGATATAAAGATATCTGGCCAACAAAGAGCACCATGGGCCTGTTGAGATTGGCCTACCTCAGGTTCCATACACATCCTTGAAACTAACCTAGCACCTAACCTGCATAAATTTAGTTATAAATGAGATCTTTAGAACAGTAGAGCTTTTTTTGAAAAATTAGTTCAAGTTTGCAACTATAGAACCAATTTAAAATCTAGTGTCTTGGCATAGTTCTGCCACCCAATGCACTGGGGAATTCAGACAAGTAACAAACTGGAGCTGAGATTGAGCACAACAGCAATATGCAATGAAGCATGCAAAAACATAAAGGGCCGATAGTTCACGGCAGTTCAGCTGTTTCACGGAGGCATGTCACTATCAGAAGAGGAGTTCCTGACAAGCCACGACTCCCAGGTGACGAGAGGACACCAATGGAAGGTCAGAAAACCTGAGCTAGGACTCTCATCTGTCATACGGAGGGTTGTGTTGTCAATGACTGGAATGCTCTTCCAATTCCCAATAACCATAAGGTAAGGTAAGGTAAGGATAATTTGCAAAGACCATGGTAGCTTAAAGGCCTAATGCCCCATGATTGTCCCAAATGCATCATAGTTGTCCTAATCACTGCCATAGCATCCTGTCTTGCCTTGCATGCAGCTACAAGAAAAGCCCTCATAGACCAAGATCCACCAGTTAAATTGAAGTACTTGGGCATATCATCTTGCACAAGCACAGTGCTTTTTGTTCTTGCCTGCTCGCCTGTTTGCGCTAAATGGGTACCCAAGTTGCAAGCAACCAAACAAAATATGGCAGTCAGCAGGGTGACTCTGAAGTCTGGAATCTTTAATGTTGACATTGCGACATGCTTGATGCAATTTCCAGCTCAATTTAACAACTAGCAATGTAAAATGATTATAATTGCAAATTCAAAGATAGTATCTTGTATGTTATATGGTAATTGAAGATAGCATGTTATATGGTAATTTCAGTGCAATTTTGACCATCTATAATGGTAATGGTAACAAGCAACAAGAAGGTGCGGGTTAGCTCATCTGGAAACTCTTGGAGACCAATCCCATGATGACATTCTTGGCTGCTGCCCCAGACAGATGAGTTGGCTGCTGCATTTAGGGCAGGATCAAACCTGCCCAAAATATATCATCCACTAACAAGTCTGCCAGCTTTTGCACACCAGAACATAACAAATGCACAATATACGTAGTGACATTACTTTGGCGACGTGAACTTTCCCTCGCTGCAGTGAAAGCTAGGCATGAACACTACTGGACGCAACGTCCACACATACCTGCAAACAACGGTAAGAACTTGGAGCCTCCGTCCGCTCAGTGGACTGCGCGATGTTTTGCAAATATACGGTGTTTACGCAGGGATAAGCAGACACCAAGCCCCACGCACACCCACCACCAGCCCAACGCCCAACCGCAAAACCCCCTGCACGCGGGTGACTCATTCAGATGAATAAATGAAGCTGCTGCGCTGTAAGTGTCATGGCCTAAAGATGCTACCATATAACACAAAGGTAAAGCGCAGGAATAGACCGACCTCTCATAATACGGCGTGCAAATGAATCCGTGTAAAGTTCAAACGACGGTCACAACATACCGGCAAACCGAGAGCACCAGCACATGGGCACTATTCAGGTAAAGTCTGTGTTCTGCAAATCGGGATCTCGATATTCATCGTTGTTTGCACAACAAAACGCACCTCTTTTCGATTGGTTGACGTTTACTCAACCTGTTTCACCCATGCATACGATTAATGGGAATATTGGTAGCTCTATGTGGTTAAAGACGGAAATTTCCAACAGCCACAGCGTGAGGCGCCCAACAATTGCCGTACTGATAAGTCAGCACGCATGTACACTACAAATGGTCGTACCAATATGCTGTGGAAATGTATGGCTCTTCCTGCTCTCTATATGACCTGCGGCCGGGTCAGCGAGCAACAGGCGACATGCAGACAGACAGACGTACAGGCAGAATCACATTTTCGTAGATAGTATATTTGAACAAGGGCCCAGAACGGAAATGATCTGCGCCTTCGCGTTGTAGCCAGGGGCGGATCCAGAATTTCATCAAGTGAGGGGTCACTATTCATTGTGGGGCATCCCCCCTCACGAAATAGTCCCCGGATGTCAACCGATTTATTCTCACATGGCTACTTTTAATTGGTAAATTTTATTCCGCTGGAATGACCCACGTGGTTTAGTTCACTCTATTGCTAGAGGGCAATTGATTTGATTTGTAAGTTGGACATGAAAATTTGTGGCCATTTGTGGTGGCCCTGAACATTGACGTGTTTCAAAAATAAGCGTTTTGTTGATCCGAAATGAGGATTTTGGTACCTTTTCACCACGATATTTTGATGCCCCTTCGCCCCGAGAGGCGAAGGCCATGGTTGTACGCCCCACCCCACCCCCTCCTCTCCTCCCTCTGAGTCCGCCGCTGATTGTAGCTGACGAAGACCACCGGATCCAGCTAAACAACTGAAATATGAAAACTTGTGGAACTGCTGGTATGTGTGGAAGATTGGCGAATTATGCATTTTTTGCTTGTATGTTACCGGAGCTTCAAATGGCCGAAATTGTGCACCCCTCCCCCCCCCTCCTCCACCCCAAGTGATTTGCTCTTAAAATTGGTTTTTGTTTGTTTGCTTTTTTATTTAGAAATATGCTTTACTAGCTACCTGAATGGGAGCGCTCCATGTTTGTATGGGGTTTCGAGCTGAAATAGCCATTTTGAAGACCATTAGGTGCAGTTCATATGTCTGCCCTTCCTAAAGCTTAAAAGCCTCAAATTTCTGAGCTATACGCTCGCGAAGATGCACAGAATTTTTCGCGTCACGTCACGTCATTTTTCACGTCACGTTCCACGTTTTATGCTACGTTATATGAGAAACTGGACATGGCTTCTTCACTTTCAGTTGCTGTTAGCTGTTAGCGAGTTATTACGGAAATTAGACCTCTAACCAGATAACTTAAAAGCAACACAATAACCGAGTGTGTGAAGACAAATAAACATTCAAAACACTGATAAATTTGCAAGAACATATCGAGAAAGGGCCAAAACACGACTCCATTACGATTTGGCTCAGCGAACACATTTAGCCCGTGCTGTTATCTCTCATATAAATTTACTAACAGTAAGTGCCTTATGTGGCAATTTCGCACGGCTGCTTTGGCACTACATGATCGTCCTTCAAACAATCCATGACGCAGTCAAACAATAAATGGCTGAGAAGCATATTTACTAAGAATAAATTTGTTATTGCCTAGAGTGGTCTTCCCTACTTGAAAAGTAATTTATTTTGTTATATCTGATGCTTGGTTTAATATCTTCAAACTTGAATATCCCCTTTAAGAATCTTCCCGCCCTCCGTACGATGGCGTCGTGCCTCAGCGCAAAAGTTTATTGCTACAACCACCTCCGCCTCATTCCGCCGCGGGGAGCAGGCTGAATCCGACGATTTCTTAGTTATTGCTTTACATCTGCCACTACCATCACGGCCAGTCTCTCAGCATCGGTTTGTTCCACACAGTGTCAGCATAGATAGTGAGACGCCAGCCGCAATCCCTACCACTTCTCATCCTCCTTGATAACACGTCTCCATTCGTCATCCTGCCTTACTTTGCCTTCCGTACCAGCTGCTACCTTCGTCACACTCGCACGCACAACGCATCGCGCAATTATGCAATCCCAACTGACATGCTGAGAGTGGAAAAATGTGTTTGCTGCTAACATGTCCTGCTTAGGATGATTATGAGAAGCAGCAATAACGACAAGGGAGAGCATCAAGAAAGGATAAGTTTTTGCGGCGTGGAGTTACCACGCAACTGTATGATTGCCCCAAAGAAACAACTAAGGAGAGACTTCTTCAAAACACAACGAGATCAAATTTTCCACCATGAACACAATCCACACAACAATCACCAGCCATGCCATTGCAGCCACGCCATGTGCATCCTGCGACCCAAGGGTCACCGCTGGCCGTTGCTCCCGATAAATATTCTATGTTGTACACGATATCGTGTTGTGTGCGTGTTGCAACGTTCATTTGCTCTGCGCTTATGGTAAACAGTTTTGCGATTGCCGCGCCTTCCAGCAAATGATCGCCGAACTGATGTGTGATTGTCCGCAGATAGCAGAATACCACTAGACCTAGGCAGGCTGTCACTGCTGACAGATTATACACACACACACACACACACACACACACACACACACACACCACACACACACACACACACACACACACACACACACACACACACACACACACACACACACACACACACACACACACCACACACACACACACCACACACACACACACACACACACACACACACACACACACACACACACACACACACACACACACACACACACACACACACACACACACACACACACACACACACACACACACACACACACACACACACACACACACACACACACACACACACACCACACACACACACACACACACACACACACAACACACACACACACACACACACACACACACACACACACACACACACACACACACACACACACACACACGCACACACACACGCACACGCACACGCACACACACACGCGCACGCACACGCACACACACACATGCAAAACACGTCGTTTACCCATTCGGTGTTACCATCCGAACTGGTGGGACAATCTCCGCATCGAGAGGTCCCTCCATTTCCGGCTGCTCGCTCGACTTGACCATTTGCCTTCGTCGTTTTCGTCGCCTTTGTTTGGCAATCGCTCTCGAGACACACATTTGCACTTTGTCTGAGTTAGTCCCTTCCCGCTCCCCCACTTTGGGAAAGCGCGGCAAGCGCATGAAGAATGGCACTGACAAGCATTCGGACTCAGCCCCCGACACTGATGCTCCTCTGGATGTCGATGATGGAAGTGCCGCTACGCTTTGGCTGCCAGTGCACCCGACGACTCGCGCGCGCCCCAGGCTCATGCCGTAGGATTACACACTCCTGTAGCGGTGTCTGGGCGGCACCCATCTCCGTCCAGGGACCCCGCCAATGACCTTCGCTCGACTTCAACTATCCCGGATCCCTTTTTCATTCCCTCGGTTCGAACGTGGTCGTGTAACCCTGTGACGAGGACGAAGATGTCACCCTCAGAAAAATGTATGTTTCCTGGTTAACCAAAACATCAGGTTTCGTGCGGCCCATGCGATCTCCAAATCGAAGCGCAGGCAAACGAATCACTCGCTATCAAAACAACCCCTCGTACACAAAAAAGGCTTTGCTCTAAACCACCGAATTGTATGGTAAGAAAGTAATTGCTCCTGGGCTCCGTTTCATGGCGGAGGGCAAGGTACTGGCGGATCTCAGAGCCGTAAACGTTTGATATGCCCGGATGCTGACCACGTCCGAGATGGGCAGCGTCGGGGTTAGAGAGGCCATTTTCAATCCGCCAACCCACCACATCTGATCCATGAAAGCCCGCGAGCTTTTAGCTTGATTGTGCGCCAAACTTCGTGTACTTTTGCGGGTCAATTTTTGGGTTCATTAACAAGAAGAATAATGTTTTTATGTTTATTTTAAGGGAGTGTTTGTTGGCACCGGGGTTTGGAGTTTACTCAGGCATCCATGATGCTATTATAACATCCTTCAAAACTGTCATTCCCAGTAGCCATGCGGTGATCAAGGCGAAGAAAAGCACAATTATCTAGTAGTTCATATCTGGCGTTCGTGGGCAAGATTTTCAGATGTAACTGCCGTCAATTGGCTCTCAATCAATGTTGTACATGGTACGATGACGTAATCAAACAATGGCGTACTGGAGGCGTATTGGAGGCTCATTCTGCGATTAGTTGCTGTAGTGTGTGTGTGTGTGTGTGTGTGTGTGTGTGTGTGTGTGTGTGTGTGTGTGTGTGTGTGTGTGTGTGTGTGTGTGTGTGTGCGTGTGCGTGTGCGTGGGTGGGTGTGGGTGTGGTGTGTGCGTGTGCGTGTGCGTGGGTGGGTGTGGGTGTGGGTGGGTGTGGGTGTGGGTGTGTGGGTGTGGGTGAGGGTTTGGGTGTGTGGGGTGGGGGGTGAGAGAGAGAGAGAGAAAGAGAGAGAGAGAGAGAGAGAGAGAGAGAGAGAGAGAGAGAGAGAGAGAGAGAGAGGGGGGGGGGGGGGAGAGAGAGATGCGCTGAAATTTTCTCATCTTAGAAAAAATCAAGTCTTAAACTTTATATCGACGATAACAAAATGAAAGGACACTGTGGCCTTTCCTTTCCCTTGCCTCGCTCACTTGTCAATACAGCTCGCAGTTACTGATGTATTGAAGACGCAACAGTTGTCAGAATCGAAGCAGGCCTTGGTGGTAACACAAAGGTTGACCATGCCCGAAGAACATACAATTTAGAAATGCGATGACAGGAGTGTTGCGTATCATACGTGTCACCCTTAATGCGATTGCCCTTACTTTTCGACATATATGTCCGTAGTTTATTGGCCATCCCACCCTCTTCCTCTTCATTTCTTGCTGGAAGCTGGTACCACAGTGTTTGAGATACACATGGGTGCAATGGTAATCAAATAGTCAAAATACTTTGGTCACTGTTGTCTATGCAGCATTCCTGCTATGAACCAAACAATGTTGTGCATAGTGGGGCGTAGAATTGTCAAGCACAATTTACGTATAGGTCTAAAATTAATGGAAAATAGCAAAACGCAGATTGCAGCTATGTTAGCACTGGTGGCTTCACGCCGGATCCCCATTGCAGCACAGTGGACTTTTGCGGGCTGGATCCTGTCATGTTCTGAAGGGCCACGTGGCAGCGCTAGTGCTGCCCCCGCCTGATTTGAAGAGATACAGTTCTAAGCCCGGATCCGCCGTGTATGGACGCTCCGCCGAGCCGTGTACCGACAGAGCACGGACCGAGAACATAACATGGCGCGGTCGGTCTGTGACTAGTGTACTGTAACGTGTCGGTCTGTAACGTGTGGACAGCGGTGATCGGTGTTAGTAAGCGTCAGTGAGTGGACAGATACGACGTGCTCGTGATAGTGATTGTGCTGTTACGGCATCCGGCGACAGGATGAGCAGCGTCTCCAGCAACGGGGGCGGGGAGCGGAAGCCGTCGGAAGTGCAGCTCCTGATCGACCTATTCAACCGTCAGATGGATGCCACCGCGTCGCAGATGGAGGCATCGCAGCAGCGGGAGGAGCACCTCATCCAGCTTCTGGAGCGGATGGGCCCATCGTCAGCGCAGCATTCAACAGGCGACGACGGCGCGACTGGTGGCGATGGCGGCGTGCCCGCTCAGCGTGCGCCTCTGCTGGCCGCCTCGGGGCAGGATCTGCCCAACCCGACAGGTCATCAGAGAGGTGACGGGGACCCGACGCTGCGTGCACCGCTGCCACCCAGTTTAGCGGGTTCCCCGAGAGGTCACGGCGGGCCGATCACTCCGGGGCAGGATCCGCTCACCCCGGCCGGTCCGCTCACCTCGGCCGAGTGGCGAGGGCGGCGTGACCCACCCCGGCCCGGCGCTGCGCACGCCTCCGCCGCCCGGCCCGGCCGGTCAGCCGAGCGGTGACAGCGGCTCAGCCGGTCCGGGCCCAGTGCTGCGAGGACCCCAGCCGCCCGCCCCAGGGCACGTGCGGTGCGTGTCGGCCGGCTATGACCCGGTGGGCGGTGACCGGGGCGACCGTGAGCCCGACCGGGCGAGGTCACGGTCGCGGCTCCCGGCAGCGGCGACACCGGCCCCGCGGCTGATTGCGTCTGCTTCGTCGAAGGAGTCTGAGGCGTGGAGAAACAAGTTTGACGACTACCATCTACTCGTGGGCCTGGACGACCCACCCCAAGCGGAGCAGAGGGCTGCTTTGCTCGCGCTGCTGGATGACGACTGGGTCAGGGTTGTCAGATTCGGGCTGCCTCAGTCGACGGGCGCGACGATCGGCGAGATCGTCCTGGACATGCAGCATCATCTACGTCGCCAGCGCAACATCATCATCGATCGTCGTGACTTCAACACGCGCGTGCAGCAGCAGGGCGAGACATTCGACGAGTTTCTCTGCGCGCTGAGGGAAACAGCGTCGTTCTGCGACTTCTGCACGTTCTGCATCGATGACCGGCTCCGAGACCGGCTGGTGGTCGGCGTTCGAGATGAAGACGGCAGGCGCCGGATGCTGGGGATGCCGGAGCTGACGCTGCAGTCGGCAGCCGACATCTGCCGTGCGTCTGAGAACGCCAGCAGCAGCACGTCAGCCATCCGGCAGCCGGTGACGTCAT
The DNA here is from genome assembly GCF_011947565.3 of Pollicipes pollicipes. Taxonomy (NCBI): domain Eukaryota; kingdom Metazoa; phylum Arthropoda; class Thecostraca; order Pollicipedomorpha; family Pollicipedidae; genus Pollicipes; species Pollicipes pollicipes. Next base: position 28,304,652 of record NW_023596746.1, on the reverse strand, counting down.
CGCTGGCCAAGCTATCTCGATGCCAGCGAGATAAGCGATTGTCGTCAGCGGTGAAGTCTGGAGAGAAGTGCACCCGCTGCGGCAGAGCGTCTCACCGGGATGAGCAGAGGTGTCCGGCGGTTGGGCGCCCATGCTTTCACTGCCAGGAGCAGGGACACTTCGCGGATGTTTGCCGACGCCAGCATGCTGAACCACAGAGGCGCGGCAGGAGTAACAGTCGGCGCCGTCAGGACCACCGCAGCGGTTCACGCGTTCAGTCGCCCGTCCAGGTTGTGCAGCAGGTGGCGACAGCGCCGGCCCAGGGCGTCAGACGGGTTCCCGACGTCCGTGTACGAGGCGTCTCGGCGCGCTGTTCGCCACGGGGCGAGCTGCAGCTTCATCGACCGGACGGAGGCGGAACGGCCACGACCTACTGGACGCCCGGCACCGGAGCTGAGACGTCGGCTGTGTCGCTGCGGTATGCCGAGAGGTTCGGCATCATCCGGAGCAATCTGACGCCACCGACAACCAGGCTGCTCAGCGCGGACAGCAGGCAGATGCAGTGTTTCGGCACCCGCAGCCTCACACTTCAGCTCGGGCGAGTTCAACACACCGTGGAGGCGGCGGTCGTGAAGATGCTGAATGGCCCGTTGCTCTCGTGGCACGACAGCATCAAGCTCGGCATTCTTCCCGAGAACTACCCTCAGCAGATAAAGGCGATGACGATGACTGCAGCTGCTGGAGATGCTGTTAGAGATGCTGCTGGAGTTGCTGCTGAAGATTATGTCGACCGGGAGGAGGCCGATGACGACCATAGATCTTCAACACGAGATAGCCGATGTGTGAAGACAACGACGCAGAAGATGCCGCCGCGGTGGAATCCCAAGACGGTGGGAGCGGCATCTCGCGGAGTACCGCCGCTCCACGAGAGACAGGAGCACTTCAGCCAAATGAAGGCCGCCTTCCCGCGGGTGTTTGATGCTTCAGGTCCCCTGCGGGAGATGGCTGGCGGAACAATGAAGACCGAGCTCACGGAAGATGCCGGCCCGTTCGCGACCCACGCCCCTTGCGCCATCCCGTTCTGTTGGCGTGATGAGGTACGGGAGCAGCTTGACGACATGATCCGGAAGGAAGTCATCGAGCCAGTGGATCATCCGACGCTCTGGTGCCATCCTCTGGTGCCAGTGCCCAAGACATCAGAGAACGGAGCGGTGTCTGGATGTCGCCTGACTGTCGACTTCACCAGGCTGAACAAGTTCGTAAAGAGACCCGTGCATCCCGTGAGAAACACGCACGCACGGTGGCATCCATCGGCACAGAGGCTAGATTCTTCACCAAGCTCGACGCAAAGGCCGGCTATCATCAGATCCCCATCAGAGAGGACAAGGACCTCACCACCTTCATAACGCCGTGGGGACGGTTCCGGTTCCTGAGGGCGGCCATGGGACTGGTCTCCTCTGGTGACGTCTACAACCAGAGAGGCGACCCAGCCCTGGGAGACGTGCCACGGACTCGCAAGGTCGTCGATGACGTCATCGCATGGGACTCCGACTACAACGGCCATCTGCGGCACGTCTGGAACATCCTCGCCCGCTGTGAAGGCAACGGAATCACTCTCGACCCGAAGAAGTGTGTCTTCGCGGCGGAAACAATCGACTTCTGTGGCTTCACAGTCGGAACCAGTGGCTACACGCCGGACAGTAAGAAGACGGCGGCGGTCTCCAATTTCCCACAGCCGGAGTGTCTGACGGATCTCAGGTCCTTCCTCGGCCTGGTCCATCAGATGGGAGCGTTCTCTCCAGACGTAGCGTGCGCTGCAGAGCCGCTGCGTCAGTTCCTCCATCCAAGGAACGCATGGCTGTGGACGGAAGAGCACACCAAGGCCTTCAACGAGGTCAAGACAGTGCTGGTAAAGCCGCCGGTTCTGGGTTTCTTCGACCCGAATAGGAGGACGGTCCTTGAGACAGACGCAGCACGCCTGAAGGGCCTCGGTTTTTGTCTCAGGCAGCAAAATGAAGCAGGAAACTGGCGCCTGATCCAATGTGGATCACGCTCCCTGACAGACACAGAAACGAGGTACGCCGTGATCGAAGTCGAGATGTTGGCCATCGTCTGGGCCATGAAGAAGTGCGCCATCTACCTGCAAGGGATGCAGAAGTTTGAAGTCGCTACCGATCACCGGCCACTCATCCCCATTCTGAACGGGAAGAGTCTACAGGATATGGCCAATCCTCGTCTCCAACGCCTGCGGGAGTGCCTGGCGCCCTACAACTGCGTGGCAGTATGGAGGCAGGGGAAGCTGCACGCCATTCCCGACGCCCTGTCGAGGCTCCCGGTCGAGAAGCCCACTGGAGATGACGAGACCACCGGAAAGGAGATCTCCTGCCAGCTCTCCAGCATGGTGATCCATGCTGTGACCAGCACCGACGGAGATGGTACGGCTGCATCATCGTTCGAGGACACGGCGCTGTCGGCGGTGCAAGCGGCTTCAGAGCGCGATCCTGAGATTTTGGCCCTCAAAGAAGCCGTGCTGTCTGGCTTCCCCGACCACAAGTCCGAAGCAGACCCACAAGTTCGACCATACTGGAACATGCGGGATCGACTGGCCGTAGACGGTGACCTGGTCATCTGCGGGCAGCGGATCGTCGTCCCCAGCAGCCTTCGACGGGACGTTCTGCAGAAGCTGCATGCCAGCCATCAGGGGGAAGAAAGAACAAAAAGAAGAGCGAGACAGGTGGTCTACTGGCCAGGTATCAACCACGACATCTCCAACGTAGTGAAGGCCTGTCAAGAGTGTCGGCTTCATCTCCCGAAGCAACAGAAAGGGCCGATCATCCAGATGTGTCTGCCAACTTGTGTGTCTTCGAAGTCGTCTCGGTGGATTTCTTTGAATATGGTGGTCGTACGTACCTGGTGTACGCCGACAGGCTGTCGGGGTGGCCCTGGGTCTCTCACATGGGCCGGACAGCATCAGCACATCAGCTGACAACCAGTCTCCGGCAGGCATTCGCGTCGACTGGAGTGCCCAGTGTGCTCCTGAGCGACGGAGGACCCCAGTTCGCGGCCAAGAAGACCAGAGACTTCCTGGCCAAGTGGGGTGTCAAGCACCAGCTGTCCTCGCCGCATTACCCTCAGGCGAATGGACACGCGGAAGCAGCAGTGAAAGCCGTCAAGAGGCTCCTCAAGAAGGTGACTGCCAGCGATGACCTCGATGCGGACGCATTCGCGGAGGGGCTGCTGGAGCTTCGAAACTCTCCGAGAGCGGACGGACGATCGCCAGCTCAAGTGCTCCTCGGCCATCCGCTGAGGTCGATGGTCCCAGCTCACCACAGCTCCTTCGCCAAGTGCTGGCAAGAGCGTGCTGATGTGTGCGACCGGCGCGCGCAGCGGAACGGCGTCGCAGAGAGGCTGACTACTACGACGCTTCAGCACGTTCACATCGCCCTCTGCAGCTGGGTCAACACGTGCTGCTCCAAGACCCCCGCACTGGCCTCTGGGACAGCACCGGTGTCATCAGCGGAGTCAGCCAGCAGCGCCGCAGCTTCCTGATCCGCGCACCATCTGGACGCGTATACTGGCGGAACAGGCGCTTCCTGCGTCCGTTACGTCCGCTGATCTCGGAGGGCATCAAATTGCCAGCGGCTACACCAACGTGTGAACCAACGAGTTCTGCCGCTGTGGCAGTGGCGCACCCGATGTCTGATGCGCCAGCGTCCCTGGATGTGGAGCGGGCGTCGCCTGAAGCTGCAACAGAGCAGCCTGGAGCGCCGCAGACGTCACCTGGAACAACTCGGACGTCATCTGAAGCGGCGCTATCGCTGCCTGAGGCTACAGTATCATCACCTGGAGCGGAGCAGACGTCACTTGTAGCTGTGCAGGCGTCACCAGGACCTGCAGCGAACAGCGAAGCTCGCTCACACTCGGCACGCCCATCACAGCAGACCACAACCGCACCGTTGCGCCGAGGAGAGCGCAACAGGCGGAGGCCAGTGAGGCTGCAAGTGTGATGGGGTACATGTACGTACCAAGAGTGATCGTCGCACTGTAGGTGATGCTATTGGATGCATTTTCCGGCCCCGGGGAGGGGAGATGTGATGCAATTGTGCGTGTCGTTTTCTTTTGCGAAGTGCTTTGTTTTGTTTTGCGTTTTTTGGCAACAATGCATCCTGTGATCCCAGAGGGGAGGTGTAATGTTCTGAAGGGCCACGTGGCGGCGCTAGTGCTGCCCCCCCCCCCCCCCCCCGCCTGATTTGAAGAGATACAGTTCTAAGCCCGGATCCGCCGTGTATGGACGCTCCGCCGAGCCGTGTACCGACAGAGCACGGACCGAGAACATAACAGATCTCTAGCTGGTCAGGCGGGCCGAGCTGCCGGCTGACATCTTGCAAAAAGTTGCGTCTCAAATCGGGCCAGTAGCCTGCTTGTCTGGACTTTGCAAACGCTCGACTTCCAGAGACCTTCACAGCTGGCTACCTCCGGTATGAAGTCAGGGTATTCATACCCAATCCACTCTGGTGCTCCAATTGTCAACGGTTTGGACACGGCAGCAAGTATTGCAAACAAAGTGCCAGATGATGATGATTTCAGATGTCTGAAATGCGGCAAGACCTCCCCCCCCGTAGGGATCTCCTGCACATCGCCCCAGAAACGCCTCAGCTGTGGGAGCGCTGATCACAGCACAGACTCATCGCAGCGCTCAGTATGGAAAAAAAGGGTTTGCTTGAAAAAGGCAAAGGCAGATAAGGTCTGCGAGCAGGCAGTGCGCACTGTCGGCGCTCCATGGTCCTGCAGGGTGGCCTGCGCCTCAGTCCTCCAGCTACAAACGGACGGCAGCCGGGTCCCTTCGGCCGCAACACGCTACACTCTCCTCCCCCTGGTCAACGTCTGCTGCAGCGCGCGCGAACGAAGCGCGCCGGTCTCGCCCGCCAGTGAGGGCGGCAAGGGGAGGGCCGCGGTCCGTCTTGTTCGGCCGCTTTCCACCGTCCGGTAAGGTGGGTCCATTTGCCATTCATTGTTCTATATTATTCAGTGGTATTCCTGCGGCTTTATTCCCATAGTGGTTTGAAGTACCACCATTGTTGAACAGGCACAGTGGTCAATTGCGGTCCAATCATCATTGTTGAGCAGGAAACTTGGTTTCGTCCTACAGACTCGTATAGCTTTAAAATGTAAAATTAGTTATGTCGTGACAACGCCTACGGCGACCTTGGTGGTGCCAAATATTTTAAAAATACCTTCACCCACAGTTTCCAAACATGTTGGACTCGTGGTCCACGTCACTGGGTCCCAGAACGGACCATTTGTTTTGGCCCAACTGACTTGGAAAAGTCAGGTGGCAGTTGGACGAAGAGTGTCAGTCTGTCTCGGAGTGGTTAGCTCGTAGCACTTCATAACGTGTAAAACCCTCAACAATTACTTACTGCAAAATCGAACAGGGCAGAACAATCCCTAGACATGATTTGGCGCGAGTGACGAGTTCAGCTTTCGGGATCTATGCAGTAAGTTGCCTTTAACAGGGACATTGAACCCGAGGGTACCCTTCAAAGGAATATAAATATATAAAGAAATATATAATATGAAAATAAAAAATGCTTCTGACACCCGGTGGATATCAATTACAGCATTTATTAGGTATTCGGGCACTCGTTTAAGGAAAGGGTCATTACAATGCCGTCAGTATATTGTCGTTGACAATTTAATTTGCTTTATTACGGGGGGGAAGGCTGAGTTATGAAATTCAGGAAGTTTAAATCAAATTCAAATGATAAAAAACTGATAACTAATTAACGGTGGTAGATGGAGGAATTTTCCGGAACCATCTTGCCCACGTCCAAGAGAATGTTTGTGAGTAGCACCATAAAGTTACAATTTACAACTGATTTATCTTTTAAACACAAGGACAACGCAAATGTAAAAGACCTCATTCCTTAATCCGTCCCCCTCCTATCACATCGTCACGGTGAATAAGATCTATTTCGATTAAAAAAGGGATCGATTTTTATGGAATTGTAGTTTCGGTGCACGTGCTGCCCGTCCCATAGCTCATTCAGGTAGAGCGTCTGCCTCCCAGCCGATCGGTGGAGGGTTGAGAGGGCTCGAGCAGCTTCTGTGTTTGCTATTTGCTGCTGACTGGAACACCCCGCGACCGGTGGCGGCGGTCGAGCTAGCTCAGATTAGGTCCTACGGCGGGGCGAATCTTGCCGAGCATTGCGACACGATAAACTTTCGCCGCAAAATTGTGCTGTTGAGTTGGAGCTTCAAGATCGAATAGCGAGGCAGGGCTTACACAAGCCCTAGATAGCATGGCCCTGATCCCTGAAATTCACGCAATCAAACATTTCGGGCCAACTTTGCAAACGAATATAAAAAACGCGTGTCCAAACCACGTATCATTCAGATACATTTTACTTGTTCCGTTTGATGCACCCACCTCCACTGACCCACTGCTACCGTTCACCACGTTTGGAGTCTCGGTACCGACCATTCGCCGGTGAGTGCGCCAGTGCAGCGCGCACGTGCCTGGCTGGAATGGCACCCCCTGTCTCGCAGGCCGGTAAGCAGAGCGTGCGAGCCAGCTCAGCGTGAAAAGCTGCCGTTCATGCTTAGCGCTTCACAGCGCGAATGCATTACAGCAGCCCAGCTCCTGGAAACGAGCTGCTTGGTAACCGCGCAATGCTATTACGTCGTGATCACCGGCTGCGGCCGCGCCGGTTTTTTTGGTTGGCGAAGAAAATTGCCGAGGTGGTGTAGCACCGATTTACACAGCGGCAGCTGCGATGTTGTGATGTTGCATCGAGGGCTACTGCAGTTCTATACTAGAGCAGGTAGTGAAGTGCACGTACGAAACAGGATGATCAAGTCGTGAGGATTACGCCGCTTGCGCGAAAACTAAAACCCGCACAAATGGTCCTAAGCTGGCAGAAGCCAAGCGGACGCGTGTGGCGGGCATAGTGAAGGTAACGTTGCAGCCCTGCGTAGTGCGTTACCTTGGTGCTCAGTTCAATCACACTGAAATTTTCAAACCGTTCATTTATATAAGCGTGGCGTGATCTGCTTGCTGCAGACTTGCATTTGAACTTCGTTTATGTAACCATCCCAAAGACACTGCCTTTTCCGTGTTCGACCAGCCGCGGACGGCGTGCTCTGACTGGCAGTCGGCTGCGCACCCCGGCCCGGCCCTGGGCCGGCGTCGGTCGGCGATGTGGGGGGGGGGGGGCGGCGTCGATCGTCGGTGGGCCGCCCCCGCCCCCGCCCTCGCCCCCGCCCGTCCAGCGGTGCTCGCCGCCCACCGCCAGTCGGCCGGCGCCGTCCGGCGCACCTGACCCGACCATCTGGCCGGCGCCACCGCCGCTGACCCAGCTGGGCCAGGGTCGCGGCCACCCGAGCCCTGCCGAGCCGCCGGCACCGGTGCCGGCCTTCACGGCTTCTCCGACAGGTAGGCTCCCGACGCTCTGACGTCGCAGTATCGGCTTTGGGGCTGGACGAACGCTGGGAGGGGGGGGGGGGGGGGCTGTCCATTGATTACGCACTTGTCGTTCATCTTCATGTGTTTTCACTGGGCATGTGACAGTGATGTATGCTAGGCACTGGTGGCTGGTAATTATGAAAGGGAGTATCCCATCTGTTTCGCACTTTTCACGTATTGTTAGATCAGTTGCGAGCGATTTCATCAGCCACACCAGCTTTATGCAAATACCTCTGAATAGCTCAGAATTCCGTTTTGAGGTGACCGCTCATGCGGTAGAAACCTGACTGGACTCCTAACTCACCCATCATGAAAGTACTATACTTCATTTGCCTCGCTTATTCCAATGTGTGCAACCTGTAATATTTGCAACACACGTATGTGTCAAAAGGTTTGTGTAAAGAATGCTACGTAAGACGGAAGCATTCTGTTTATACAAAAACATATGCGATCACGAAGCTGTTGTCCCGCAAGTTCAACGAAATGCTATGCCGTGACTTTGATTTCTCCCCTTTGACGTTGACCACAGTAGCTCTCTTCGAAGCGAGCTTTGGCTTTGGAAATAGGATTATCATGAAGTCCATAGTAACGCACTTGTTCAAATTTCAACCAGCGCGCTTCTCGAGAACAGCCCCTTGCCCGCTGGGTCTGTCACAAACGTCCTTTGATTCGCAGCAGTTGAGGTGCAGTGCAGTGGTCGCGAATGCTGGGGAAAAGGGTAGTGCCGTTACAAAGCGTTGACGGCGTACTTCGGACTTAAAACAGCCAGAATTAACATCCCTGTTGTGTCTTGATGGTACTGCAGTGGTACTTCTCAGTGCTACTATTGACGTCACTGGTCCTGAGGTTTCACTAGAGTTTGTTTTTTGAAATATGCCCCAAAAGTGGGACACTCCGTCTAATGAAGACACCTCTGATGGAGATTTTGGCAACGCTGTTGGGCCTGGAAGCGCACTGGGAAGCACACTTTTGGGGATTGCAATCAGATTCAGCGAGATATGCAACTTGTGATGCACTCCATTGACCCGCGTGTAAAGGATTACCGCTTTCCGTCCAGCTGACGCAACTGTACTTTAAAACCGAGAAAAGTCGGCGAAATGCGCTGATACAAAAAAACAAAAATATTTATCGTAGTTGCCTGTTAGTGTGAAAGGTGACGAAGAGAAGTTCGAGAACCGGCTGTTTTGGGGCATAGCTTTGCGAGGCGTGGGGCGAAGGTCACCTTTTTGCCTGGTATAGCACAGATGTCGCGGACGTCTCCCGCCTGATCCCATAACAAATGTTTTGTCTGGACGTATGCGCGCCTGTGTGTCATCGCCACCGTCTTAGATTTGATGCGATTCAGCATCAATCCTACGTCTGGCGGATCAAACTGTCGGACTATGGAGATCCTGCGCTGGAACATCTCGTCGGATGAGGATAAAATGTTGCAAAATTGTGGTTGTCACCATGATAAAGACAGAAACCAGAATGGAGGGAGCGTGTTAAATCGTCAAAAAATGATTAGGAAAGCGGCGGAGTCACAAGACGCCCTTGCGGACTACCCAGGGTGCCTGGGTTCCAGTAGGGCATTTTGCCGCTAATGTAGCTCTTTGATGCCTCTTAGCCGAGCTCAAAGCGAGCGATTTCAATGCAAAATTGGATGCTTGGCATCCTTGAACATGCGCTCGGGTGGAGTTCAATTTGCTCCCCCTCCCCCTCCCGGGGTTTTCCAGAATAATTTCCGAACGGCGCGGCATAGCCACACCAAACTTTTCTAAGGCGTTGGCAATGGAACAGCGGATCTTTTTGTACAAAAATCAGATGGACCTTATAAGATCGCTGACATACGGCAGATCAAAGTCAGGCAATGACTGTCAGTGAAGGTTATTTCTACGGAATCTTTCAATATGATGCGACAACGGAGTGTTAGACGAAACTATACATTTCTTAGATAATTTCTGGGGCATTAGGACAGTTCAATTTAGAATAGGAACACATTCCACTTACCTAGGGTCAAGTATGACGGTCAGACCGAGGTTAAATCCAACCTGTTCTTTGACTCGAAAACTTGCTGTATGTTGTAGGAACTCGTGCCCATTTCGAATCTTCTAATAACAGGGACCGCAGCAGACAAGTTCCATGGACTTATTAAAGCTCAGAGTAGGCGACTGCCCTAAAATGACCCTGATCAGCATTTGGTCTTGCAAACACACAGCGTATCATAGTCCCTGACGTCTTTTCAAATAGCAAAACAGAAGCGATCTTGTGGGTTTTTGGTCAGCTTGACCTTCCAAAAAGGTCAACAAGCTCACTGACATCAAATGAAAAGTAGTGACATTTTGCTGAGAACAGCTATCGCGGTTTGAGGTGGCTGCATGAGGACGTCTAGGGGCACTTTGGACACCAATCTAAAGTCTGACCTTGTTCGGCCTTATTTGATGCTAAGGTTATCACCCAGGAACCAAACATTGCGACACAAGTGAGTTCACATGCAGGCAAACCCACCCTAGCAATTGGTTGCATCTAGTTTTCTCAGTGTCTCTCAATGTCTGAGATTTCAGGGGTTTAAATTGAACCCCACCCAAGCGAAAGATATTCAACCGGCCGCCCGCGCGCGTGTTAAGCGTTCCGTGGCGGCGTGCATTCGTCATGGTGCCCTATGTTTCATTCTGTACCTTGTCCGCGAGCATCCAGTCTGAATTTACTATTGGCGCCAGTGAGAACCGATTCAGCATTTGATGATTACATGCTTCTTTTGGAAAGCACGCATTTGATTTCCGTACAATAAGTTGCATTGGAATGGGTGCGTTCGACGTGCTGTATCAACAATACTTGTCAAATGGCCCGGCCGAGTAATAACTATTGGGTTGGGCCGATGACAGCATATGTCAATAGCACATCTGGTGCAGCTGCAGCTTTTACGACAGCGCGGCCTCACTGCAATGCGGCTTTTAACGAGCTGTTGTAGTATTACTATGGCTTAATGTTTTGCTGCGCAACCGATAAGGTTTCAGTGTTTCAATATTGAGTGTTTTTGATAAGGCCGATTGCTTTAGCATTGTTCGTGACCGCCTCCTCATTCGCATTCAGCAGACTTTTCTTGCCGTAAACTGAACATTAAACTGCGTTTTAAGTCTCTTCTAACCGCCTTCGAATTATGCCGGATGGAAATGCAATCTGATGCCACTCGAGGCACAATTAATGTAAATGTGGCATAACAAGAAGACATTTGCAAATGCTGCGCTGCCAGAAGGATCACATTTTGACGCATTAAGCCAACGATGTCGTGTTAGCTAAAGCGCTGCGTTTCCTCGTCTCACGGAATTGTAAGTATGTTGGCGTATAAGTTGAGGTCTTGCGTGCGGTACTGGCTATTGTCGAATTCGGTTGGGCAATGACGCTGAAGCTTTCACGTGGGTGACCCTCACATTGTGTTGCATCATAAACTGCAATCCAATGTGCTCTGCATTCAACTCAATATGAATGTGTTCAAATAACCCATCTACTCAGATAATTATACTCTTTTAAAACTGGCTACTATTTGAAAGATGATTTCCAGGACCAAAAAAGCGCATCTGAACGCGCGGTTTTGCATGTGCCTCTTCATACGTTGTTAGGTCCGTCAGGATCAGCGGCGGTAGCTTCACACGCACACGGCTTAACAAAAAAGGTTCAGTTTTAGCATCATTTGTAGAAAATTGTCATTCTAAAATGCAGTTTTCTGTCCTCAAATCTCCACAAAAAGGGAAACAGTTATTCGCTTCATCTTCGTTCAAAGACTAGGACGCCGCAATTACCATAGTGCAGGTGCCGTCGCCGCCCATCCACTTCCGCAGGGCCCCACTATGGCAACAGTGTACATAATTTTCGTGGTATAAGGCGGAAAATCCTGGCGAAAAAGAAAATTCTAACAAAAACAGGAGGGCACACCGCCATCTTCCACATACAGGATGCGAAGGAGATTCTTTGGTAGGTCTAATCCTATGAAGCAATGGCCAAGTGGCAGTGGAGTATTCCTGCCCCTCCCTGTGCGCCATCGATCATCAGTTATATCGTTGCGATACCTTTGTTTCGGAACGTTTGTTGTTCCTTGAACTCGTGAGGACAGTAGTAATCAGACGAGCAAAGATGAACTATTAATCAACATTTCAGTCTCATTAGGAGCAAGAACTCCGGCAAGACGGGTCTTAGCGTCAACTAATCCGAAATGTTGTGACTTCAGCGGCCCGGCCACCTGACCCAGCTGCTTCCTCTTCTCACGGGCTTCGCAACTAGTAACCGCATCGCTCAGTCACAAATATCCCAATTCTATGAAAGTTGTACCACAAATATGTTCAAAGAAGTGATAAGCTAGATTTTCGGTCATATGGCGTTTTCCAGCAATATCGCAACATAAACACCATGTCCATTCAGCACCCGCCGATACCAGGCCTAGATTTCTACGATCAGACATAGCAGTGAAATATGACCAAAACATTCTGACAGAAAAGAAAACGGAAAATCATGTCGATAAAAATCTGGGTCAATACGAGTACAATGTCACTCACTGCCAGGCGTAACTCGCAGCTCCGAGCCTGTTAGAGCTTTGCTGAGGACTGATATCAGATCTCAGTGACCAGAGAAGGGTAGAGACGTAACGCAGCCGCGCGGTGTTCGCTATTATACAGTCCAGAAATCGGTGCCGGGATAAAAAGTCAAAACACAAAATCTTAAAGATGAAAAATCGCATGGCATAGCAAATGAAACGCACATATTTGGAAAAAACGATCGGGACCAAGTTTGAAAGCTCAAAATGTCAAGAGCAAAATTTGGAACAACAAAAACAATGAAAGTCACCCACAAGTGGAAAACTGCAAAAAAATCAGAGGTGATAAAAGTGAAACGGATGCAAGTTGACCAGGCAATGAGCCAAAAGGCCCAAAAGACAACGGGATGCGTTGAAAGGAATAGGCATCCATTGGGAAAGGCAAGGTGAACAAAAAGTCATCTTCAGATGCAATGAAAACAGGTTGGAAGTCAAAAGGACCAAGAGTCATGGGGTTGGTGGGAAGTGAACCTGGTGGAATATTGTGAAGTCTGATCTGGGCCCGAATGATAATTTGTTTATAGCAACTAAAGTTTAAGAAACTTTTTACAAAAAACATGACTTGGTTGTTCTTACCATATATAAAAAGGAGCATAAGAAATAAACACAAGAAGCAGGAGGCTTTTAGGAACAGCGGCTCATGTCAGTCTGGCAGGCATCACTCAAGGACCCAAGCCCAAGCGTTTTTGGTTCGAGCATGTGCGATGTCATCGCGGTGTCTCATCAATTCATATGAAGCTCTAGTATTAATCAAAGCACCTCAAATATTCGATCCAAAAACCACTCCAAACTCCTAGCCCAACAGGGGCGTCTTAATCTGGTGCAAGGGCCTTTCGATACGTCTCATATACTAGGTGTGAAACACTGTTGTTTGGCCTCTAATACCCCGGGAACCGTCGGTGATAGACCCCGAAGCCTTATATGTTCTGAATCAGCGGGACGAGAGCGAGGTGTTTGTAACATTGCGGCCCAGAGCGGGCCGCCGTGCGTGGTGCGACGCCAGCAAACTCGCTGCATAGGATCAGCATTGTTCACTCCGAGCTATTCGAAACTGTCACAGCAGCGACAAATGATTGGCTGCTGCTTGCTAATCGTTTCCAAGTAAGCCACTCGCGAGGAGACGTATGGTGAGAACCACAATATAACGACCAGGGGAACTCACAGACTCAGATTGAGAGATGGTTCCAAAAGTGTGTTGTTTCGCGACTGTTCAGCCGTAACTTTACGTAAACAACGGCGTGAAGAATGATAAGTGTGACGTAGATCGGCAGAAAGCATTCCACCCTGAATGGCTTCGTACTTAAATGGCGACACAGCAGCAGGACGAGTTGCTAGCCAAGTCCCTCAGTTTGCAAACGGCCAGATTCAGATTCAAGAGAGCCAAATCAAGCTTCTCTATGGCGTTAGAATTGGCCGAAGACCTATTGGGTAATGTCTTTTCGACTTTGAAGAAGAGTGCCAGCCTGGCTCAGCGATCAGGTCATCTTGGCGCCGAAAACTTCCCCGCTGATTATAAAAACTCCAAGCTTCTGGAGAAGCAGCGTGAGGGGCGAGGATCTGAAGCCGATGTGACCTGGGCCATCTGGGTGACCTGGGTGACCTGGGTGACCTGGGTGACCTGGATGGACACTATCGCTGGACCAGAACTGCAGTCAATTATCCATTAGAGCTTCTCAGCAGTCTGAGACAATCTAAACTATCATCACACACTTTGGTTTTCAAACTTTGCAAGCCCATCATGGCCCTACGAAACCTGGATCCCAAGTTTGCGATGGCGGCCATCGTGACAGACAAGGTCAAAAGAGCGCATATTCTCATCTCGAGAATCCCGCTGACCCATCTGACACATTCTCAGAGCTAAAATGGGTGTAGTCTCCTGACAAGCAGAGCTACACCGTGATTACGCACCCGAGCCAAGGTCAGTCCCTGCAGGTAGCGGGCCTCAACCCTGGAGAACCAGCGTTGGTCGATGTTACGTCGGCTGCTCCAGCGTGAGCAGCTGACCTGGTCGTCCGGCAGCAAGAGAGCAAAACCAAGAATGTGGTGAACAGAAAAATTCTGCAACCGCAGATGTCCTGTTGCAGGAAGTCAGATGAAGCAGGATCGCAAGGCTCACCGGTATCCAGCTTGCACCTGTGCATCGCCACGTAGCGCCGTGCATGGACTCGGTTACTCGGTGCTTGACCCGTATGCCGTTGCTGCTGTAGGCTGTGAGTGTCCGCTCCGAGTAGTGAACCGTAGTGCTGTACCTCGGAGGGGCCCGGCATGTTGTGCGTGACCGCACTGGCTGCTGAACTGGTCAAGCAATGATGCAGCAGAACCGGGCCACCTGTTTCGTGTAAGAGACCATTGCGGGACGATCTGGGCCTGGTGTGTAACATTCGCTATTGTATGTTATCGTTTGCATTTTGATTCTTTGAAGTTGAGCGTTTGGTGGTATGGTATTTTTTCCTAGTCTTAAACAGGGCTTCATGGGTCATAACAGGGACCCCCCAATTCGCAAAGGGGCCTCCTTAACACAAAGCTGGGACGTGTGACCCAGGAAAAAGACCTCTTGATGCAGAGGAAGGCCATCTGCTCCATTATAACGTCCAACCTCAGACATGTGGTCTCCCAATCTAAATTTTAATAACATGTTCGCAAATACAAAACTTTTGGTTCGGGTAAAAGGCCTGAGGATGGAGCTCTATAAAATATATCACGGGACCGAAACCCACGTTTGGAATGGTGAGGTGTTCTCGGATTTCTACAGCCCCCTCTTCGATACTTTGACCATCAGGCTTGCCTGTTATTTAAGGTAACGGGTGCAACAGAAGAACAGCAAGGCTTCCCAAAGAAACATTGATTTTCACCGATTTAAAATGGGCCTCCCAAAACAGCGACAACGAACTCTTGCCCCTCGGCCTACGTAACGAACAACTCCACGAGCCTGATGTGCCACTCCTAATTCCACCCGCAACAAAAAGATCCCGCTTGGTGGGAGAATCCCCTGCTGATATGCACATGAGCTCTGGTTCTTGAAGTAGATGGGACAAGCTCTCTTGCCTGCACAGAGGGCGCGGTTTGACCCGAATTTGTTATGAAAGGAGCCCCGCAAGGGTTGATTCAGGGCTAGTTTAACCAATTTGTTTCAGGCCGGCATGCCCTGACTTTATACCGGCTGATCTTTTGCTGGCCAGCTTTTCCAGTTAACTTTTATTCTTTTGAAGATAATGTGTTTTACTTACTTTTTTTTCCTATTGACGAGTTACCTTCCTTACTTTCATGTACCTCAGTTTTTCATCCCTTTCAATTTATTGCCTATTTGACGGTTTGCATTTGAACTTTACCGCTTTGAGCTTCATTCCCTTGATACTTAGTTCATTTAGCGGCTCCCTCTTGTTACCATTCTGAGATACTGTTTACGGGGAGTGGGTCTAGTGTTTTCCATTTTTCAAATTCACCCCTGAGGGGAGTTTCGCAACCATCTATGCTTAATTCTCGCGCTTGAACTTGTGTTTGAATTTGCAACAGTTTTCACTTCCTTATTTTTTATCGATCGCATCGATGGCTGTGCGTGAACAAATAAAATGCCAAAAATGAACCAAACAGCGGGCAGAAAGGGACGAATGCACTGGCTTATAAGTGGCGAGTAACTGCGCGATAGTGACATGGTCATTACCTTAGTTGCTACAATCTCGTGCGCATAGTGAGAGCGTTGGCGGTATACAGCGGTAAACACTTGAAGATTTTTCGCTTAATTCGAGACGGAAAAATTTGATACCCTGAGCATGCCTGGTGTACCAGCGACATCACGGTAACAGTTTCAGCGCATGTGCCTTGTTATTTCGAACACTGAATTCGGTACACGTGCATTCGGAATTCGGCCATATATATCAGGGCATAAGAGTCTTAGCCTCCTATAGCCGCTGCCAAAACAACGTAGAACAATCACATTTTCATAGAGCCTAGTGCAGCCAATTGATACGACACAGTACTTGTGCCTCGTTTCAGTATAAAGCATGCAGCCATGAATAAATCGCGGTGCGTATTAACTGATCAGCCTTACCTTACGTCCAACGCCGCGCACTCGCAGTCACCAGCTGAGTATAAAGAACCAGCAACATAATGGCCGCCGCCAGAGCTGTGTTCGCTAGCTGCTGTCAGCGTTGACAAGTGACATCCTCGAAAAGCCATTGGCTAGAGCTAACGATACCTTCTCAATGATGTCGATGTGTTAAATAGTGAATATGGCTTAGGGACTGCCAGATAACTTTGTTCTTCCACACAAACCAACGAAAATTTGGTGACTGTAGCAATATCTCGGCAGTGGAGGCCATTTGGTAGAAACCAATGACACCACAATTTTTAAATCAAAATTCCTACCATCCTAGGTACACAACTAAAAATCCCAACTCGACTAGACACACTTCCTTTAAAGGTCACCCAGGCATCCATGACGCTATAATAATGTCATTCGAATATTGCCATTCTTATAGCCGTGGAGCAATAAAGGTCAGGCATAAAATATAGTTATCGAGTCATTCATTTCTGACGTTTGTGAGCACAATTTCCAACTACATCAGAATCAGACCGTCAATCGGTTCTGAACCAATGTTGTGCAAGGCACGATGACATTATCACTGAGTGACGTATTTAGGAGCCATTCATTGAACAGAAAAATTGTGTTGTCTACCACAACCTTTTCACTTAAAAGCAAACCAACAGTTACAAATGAGCTTATTTCGTCACATTTCATTCCTGCCTGCATCAGCATCTTCAAATGTGGAGCATGTCCTTCAACCATATACTGGCACGTTTTGGCCTGTTCACTGCGCCCGATATGCATCTGAAATGTTTACTTTCATCCGAATAGTTTGACTTCAATCACCGAGTATGTACAACATTCGAAATGTGTCGATTCCGTTTACTATAAGTGCCAGACGTTTATCCAGCCCAGATTCCGGTGACGCCAATTGTGAATATGAGTGCGGATGCTGAACAGGAGTACGCAGCATCAGGCTGTCAAGGGGGAGCCTGACAATGCATTGATGCAACCTATTAGTATGGGCTCCTAAAAGCGTTGGTCTCCAACCGCTGATGTTTTGGAATCACCTGCATGGTGTGATAACGGCCGTGTCTGTTATCACCCCGCTCGTCCCGCACCGCAGCAGGCCCTGTCCGCTGATGTTTTGGTATCATCCGCACGGTGTGATAACGGCCGTGTCTGTTATCACCCCGCTCCTTCCGCACCGCAGCAGGCTTTGTCCGCTGATGTTTTGGTATCATCTGCATGGTGTGATAACACCGTGTCTGTTATCACCCCGCTCCTTCCGCACCGCAGCAGGCTTTGTCCGCTGATGTTTTGGTATCATCCGCATGGTGTGATAACGGCCGTGTCTGTTATCACCCCGCTCCTTCCGCACCGCAGCAGGCTTTGTCCGCTGATGTTTTGGTATCATCCGCATGGTGTGATAACGCCGTGTCTGTTATCACCCCGCTCCTTCCGCACCGCAGCAGGCTTTGTCCGCTGATGTTTTGGTATCATCTGCATGGTGTGATAACGGCCGTGTGTGTTATTACCCCGCTCCTTCCGCACCGCAGTAGGCTTTGTCCGCTGATGTTTTGGTATCGTCTGCATGGTGTGATAACGGCCGTGTCTGTTATCACCCCGCTCCTTCCGCACCGCAGCAGGCTTTGTCCGCTGATGTTTTGGTATCATCTGCATGGTGTGATAACGGCCGTGTCTGTTATCACCCCGCTCGTCTCGCACCGCAGCAGGCGACGTGTTGGTAAATATGAGTGTGTTTATATCGATGGGGTTGGGGTACCATTGAAATGGGCGGCCAGCGCCAATCCGAATACCGGAAAGCCGTCTTTTCCCACGAGTATATTCTTCGCTTCCATCCAGTCTCAGGCTTTGGGTTCATTGTTTGCCTGAACCCTCGGGACACTTGGTTTCAAGCTCTGAGTTATTTTGTTGTTTGTTTCTCTCGTGAATGGAGCACTAAGTTGACGAACACAGTTATGCTGGAGGACAGAAATACGAAAGGTGTCACAGTTAGCCATAGCTGGTGCTGTACACGCACATCATCAGGCATAGCTAACCGAGCCGCCTGCAGCAGACTGCATCACTTCCGATACATTATGATGCCTCGGAATGCCACAAAGGGGTCGGAGAATCGGAGCATGCAGAATTCCACAGAGAGGAGACTTGAGCTCGCCAGGGCCTCAGACCGGAGCCAATTCCAAAAGGCTTGGTTGCATAAGCATATCCTGAATGCTTTGCATGACGGGCGCCTTGAATACAAGCTAGCTTACGATGGCATTTAAATCCGAAGGGATTGTTCGCTCTAAAAGAGTGAGGGTGGCTTTGTTTAAAGTATATGGCGATGCAGAGAACTCGGGCTCAGGACACCACCGCTATATATTCCGTCGACTCCACCACCCCGGCGCGACAGACGGGATCAGATTAAAATCTATGAGCTCAGCGGGATCAGGATGGAGAGGCGCAGAGCTGGTACTAGGTTCGCTGGACATTGATATTACTAGTCTCAGTGTGGCGGCCATCACAACGCCAGGCGGTTTGTGCCCGGGCGAGCGCAGAATTGGTGGGAACACCGAACATTCACAATACTGGCCGCTGAATGCCTTCCTTTCGTTTACTTTTTTTGGAAAAATCCCACACTCAGTAAAATAAAACATGTGGGTGAAAAACCTAGCTGAAACACCTCAGGTTATTGAACAGAGCACGCATGTTGTCTGGGATCTCAGTTCCTTTGAGTGTTTGAAATTGTTTAATTGTCAAGCAAGCAAGCAGAATTTTGCTTCGTTGTCGTACCATAAATTGCTAAATGCGACGAACTAAGGCTCCACAACATAATCATGAAATGCTGGCGCGCACACTGAGGAGACTACGACAGATGATTTTGAGCGAATCTCATACACAATGACTGACGTGCGATGATAAACTGGCATGACCTGACTGTTAGCGACAACTGTACAAGGTAACTCTTGGGGCATGACTGGCTGTTTGAAAGCAGCCAGTCAGATGTTTCCACTGCTGGTACGCTGGCGCCGGGGTAGCGGCAGTAGAAACATTTGATAGGCGAGCTGTCATGGAGGCCTAATCCTGGTTAACTGGTGCTCCCCGATCATGGGGCTTCTGAAGTTGTGTCTTGGCCCGGACAGTTCATCTACGAAGCATGCATGCGTGTGGACGACTTGTTATCGGCACGTCTGAGAAGAACTATGGCATTTAAGCGACAACCTCAAACAGTAAGCAAGTGACGGGTTTCGCTGTAATGGTTACACACAGCCGTGATCGATCTGATGGGAGAAATTGTACCAATACTTTATTGATCATACCTAAACCGCGTTTTATAGATACATAGGCTTATCATTTGTCGGCCAGCCATCAGTAAAAGGGACGCCGACCGTCGAGCCGGAAAGTGCTGATTAATTGCCAAGTACCGCGTTTGTCTGTGAATCAAACAATCCAGAAGCACTGCGATGAGAAAAGAAACCTGTCTCGCGATGAAATTTCCGGTAGTAGTGTCCTCAATGTCACAACGTCTCTTTGTCGCCACAGGAAGACACATCCCGACATGTCAACTATCGGTTTGCGATTCCCAACTTTCGCTTCCGGGCCCGCCACCGCCTTCCACGTGCCACTCAGCCCGATTGGCCCGGTGCCCGCCGCACTCGGGCCATGGACACGGGCTGGAATGTTTGTGTGCGGGAGTCTCTTCCTCGGAGTGGCGGGTGTGATGGGTTCCATACACACCACCGTGCTGGATTGCGCCTCGCCGCAGGGCTCCGCATTCACCCTGTACAAAGCAATGCCATTTGCCTCCGACGTAAATGCCGGCTCCGCGGAAAATGTACGCGATATTTCATATTTGGGAGAGAGTAAACGGTTCCTGGCGGCATAAATATGGTAACAAAGGGGCCCGTGCTGGAATTGGCTCTTAACTTAGGCGCGGTTTCCTGATAACGAAAATTCATGTTAAATGAGCCGTCCCGTATCTTCTTGACTGAATTTCACATACACGCGCAGCATCGATCGCTCTCTCTCTCTCTCTCTCTCTCTCTCTCTCTCTCTCTCTCTCTCTCTCTCTCTCTCTCTCTCTCTCTCTCTCTCTCTCTCTCTCTCTCTCTCTCTCTCTCTCTCTCTCTCTCTCTCTCTCTCTCTCTCTCTCTCTCTCTCTCTCTATCCCTGAGTGGATCACGCACAACGGGCAGAAATTGTCGAGCAGCTGGCGTAATTGCGTAAGTTGTTACATGCATCTGAGAGAATTATGCATATAGATAAGACAGAGGCAACGACTTTATTCCTTGTAGAAAAGCCAGGAGAGCGGGAATATAAATGCGATTATACTTCGGCAAAATGCCTTTATGGAAACGAAACGTTCATTTCGATAAAGGCATGTGGCTTAAACGAAACTTTAGTTTTGTTAAAGGCATGTTGCCAAAATATCAACGCATCTGGCTCTCCATTCTCCCGGTTTTTCTTCGAGGAACAAGGCAATTACTACTTTCTTGCCATTTGGCGTAATCATGGAAATGAGCAGACGACAGTGCGTACCTTAGTCTGTTATATGTTTACACGTATGCGTATGGAAAACGTTGAATGTTGGAAAAAATTATATCTGTTTGATTTGCATCAATATACAGATAATTTATCCTCTCTCGTGTTTACTAATTACATTGTAATTTGATTTTTGCACTGCCCGCTATTCCACTCCAATCTATACAGTATGTGTGGCATGCAGTCATGCATGCCATTCCCGCCCCTGCCGCCAGCATGTTATGGCGGCGAGGCGCGCTTGGCCTCGTCGCATCCGCCGCCAGATATGAATATGTCAATCATATTTCTCTTGGCCTCGATCGTCGCATGAATTATGTAATGACAGTGTTTGAATAGCGTTATCATGGCGTCATAGGTGCCTGGGTGGTCTTGAAATAGTTCCCTGAAAAAGTATGCACATCTTCGCGGGCGTGTAGCTCAGAAACTCGAGAGGTTTAGGTCTTAAGCAGGCAGGGCTGTGAACTGCACCGAACGATCTTCAACGTGGCTGCTTCCGTTCAAAATATGATACAAATGTGGATAACTTTCTTTAAAGATGACAACCATAAGCTGTGCGCACCCATGTGCTCATTCGAAAGTCTTTTTCGCAATATTTAAATATGGCCGGTTCGGCGGCTCGTGCCTTAAAAAGTGCCTGAATTCGTCACACTGAGACTGTAGGAACTTGCTGCGCGCCCTTATCAGGTCGACAATCTCAGGTGCATAAAGCTACGGCCAGAACTGGTGACAAATTGGGTCCCATGAGGATGTTTTATGTCAGCTTTCTATGATGGAATACTCCATTATAGACCACCATGTTGCTTACCAATATAGCCATGTTAAGATAAAGCTGGGAAATGGCTTACCAATATAGCCATGTTAAGATAAAGCTGGGAAAAAATGTTTTTTTGAGAGATACAATTAAAGTCCATGCAAGCTAAATATACATGCTGAATGGTGATGGCCACGACTCCAAACTGTCGACATAGGAAAAGATGCGCTGACAGCCGTTCTTACAAATGTGATTTTTGAACTTAAGAGTATTTCAGGGAGTTGGTCTTAAGAGTTCACTCCAGTTCAGTCTTACTATCCAAAATCCTATCTCCCTCCGATGCAAATGTCAGCTTTCTGAATCCAACCTTGCTCGGTCTGGAGTAGCAGAAATATTCACATGAAATATCACTAATCTGTGTTCGCATTTTTGCTTTTGTCATCATTACTAAATATATGTGGCACATCTCATTATACGTAATAATTCGGTATGCCTAAATTCAACACAAATCTTCCGACTGACTCCAAAATCAGCAATCAGACCATCAGTTAAAAACCTTCCGACATGCTGCAAGAATCACCTGTTACCAATTGGTGAACATGATCGTTAACCTGACTTGCATGGATGAACATTTTGGCGCATATCTGCGTCATTTACCTGACATTCTGAAGATGACACTCATTGTTTTGACCCCTTCTGAATATGACACTCATATTATGACCTCTTATGAATGTTGCATGCATTTTCATGATCCCTTCTGAATATTGCACTTTTGTTATGACCCCTTCTAAATATTGCACTTGTCACTTGTGTGGCTCCCTCCGAATACTGTATCCATGTTATGCTCCTTTCTGAATATGACATTATTTTTCTAAGCCCGGCATCCCAAGCACAATAAGGTTCTTGTGAAAGAAAAGCAATGTGTGCGTTCCATGGAGTAGCACCAAAACGCAGAGGAATACTCTACTTTTCAGAGTTCGGAATAGGGCACCGGCTGGCAGTTTGGAAACCTTATTGACATCTCAACCCTATTATTGCACTAAAAAGTACGTTTTGCCGAGTTCATCCCTCATTCAGCTCCACTTGTAATATCGGTAATATGGGACCGATTTCCAAAAACTATGTGAAGTTTAATTCATCCCGATTAGGTCCACCTTCAAAAAGCAAACGCATATTTGGGATTGGAATCAACACAGGGCCAAAAATATAACGCAATATGGTGTTTTTCATTGGAAACAGAAGGCACGTTTATCACTGATTTTGACAGAACTAACCCATACCGATGCCAAATTATTTCCAAACCGGTATGCCACGACTATATTTTAGAATTCGAAATACATGTGCTTATCCAGAAGACAAGATATTACAACATGTAATAACTGCGATGCCTGTGTAATTCGAATGTGGCGTAGTGGCGTGACCACCGTCCGCTGACCATCCGGAGCTATCGGTCACGACCTTCGTGTACTGCAGTGACCTCTCCCACCTTTTCGTAATTACCGAGCTCGTCCCTGGCCTGCAGCTATCTGTTTAGGTGGTGTTTGCACCACGCAAGTGAAGAATGGTATGTGACATGTCGTTTAAGTGCTTTATGTTTCAAATGATGTAAACTCCCTTACTCTTATCCTCGGAGGCGTCTCTGGGTTTTTTTTGTATTCCTTCTGCATTGGTCGCACGGCTTCGGACCCAGCTCCATACAAGAACGTGTCCGTGCACTTCAGAATGATATCGTGGCGCTTCAAAGATGGAGATGGTATAAGTATGTACGGTGAGCTGAAGGTCGACTCAGGTCCATGCTCGTTCGTTTAAGGTTAAGCCTTCTTACCTCAGGTTTTTTCATCCGGTCTCTGGTGTAAAATGCTAATGTAATGCAAGTACTCTCCGAACATGGTGAGTAATTATCCGACGGTATATTACCGTCCGACTGAAATCCAACATAGAAGTTAGTGCATTTAAAACATGCTAGCTATACAAACTCGCTAATCACAGACGGGAGTAATTAACGATTTCAGTTCAACACTAAAAGTGGACGTCATCTAGCTCCTCGTGGCAACCCGTGGCGACCTGATATGGTATAACTGACCTTGAATGGCAGACGACTCAACTGCGTGGGGAATTATCTAAAAAAAAAACATAAGAAATAAAAGAGGACACCGCAAATCACTGCATTCACGCGCTGACGACATCATAACTCTGTTACCAGGCCAGCATGGCACAAATGCACTACAATGTTGTTACATCGATCACTTACGACTTACGAGGTACTTGACATTGTGCAGCCCTCCCCCACATGGTTCTGGGTCTGTTTCTTAAACTTGATAGGGGGACATCCCCCGGACGATCACGAGTTTGAGCGGATTAATTATATTAGTCGTCCAGTACAATGAGCCATTTAAGCGTATTGTATACAACCTGTCTGGCACCTGGCACTTGTCGCTCGTCATCCGGTCCCTAGTGGGGCCGCTTAGCTGCATCATTGTGCTGAAGGACTGCACGCGTAGTTTATTTCAGAGGAGAAATGATGTAATAATGCAAATTTCAATTAAGGTAATGGCACGGACCCCATCCTTAACCCCACGAACACATCGGCACCGCCCGAGGATTTGGCTATCTACGTCCGTCATATCTATCGCATTTAACTCAGTGAACACTTGACAACATAAATGCCACCGAGCCCCGAGTTCCCAGTGCGCTGCGACTGGTGTTTTCCCTTATTTGGGTTGGAGTTCGATGTACAATCACATTGACACAACTTACGCCTCTGGCATCAAACGTCAATTTGAAGTGGTTTCAGATTCCTTCTGAGGAAAGCGCGTGCTTAGCTGGCGGTGCTTGGTCACCATCATCATCAAGTCATTTATTTTAACAGGTGTCGGGATCTGCCAGACCAGGTACCAGCCCAAAATCTCTGCATTCCCAATACCAGTCCGACCAACGCATTTGATCTGTGTGGAGCGCGTGGCGCCGCCGCCGCCCCTGGTAGGGTCTCCAGGCGGCCAACTTTCAGCGCTAGGTGACATTTGGCGGCACATAGGTGGACGCCAAACTATAACTGCTACATTATAATGCATAACATTGTATTCCCAGCTTCCAATAACCGAATTTCCGGTCGTGTGCCGCATCGGGGCTGTGACCGCTACCGTCGCCGCCGACGCCGTCTGCGGCGCGCGACGGCGGTGGGACCAAGGTGGCCGTACGGCGGCCAATCTGGAGCCTACCGGGAAGCCTTCGTCGTCGGCTCTGATCAGAATCGATCGGCCAGGCACCCGTGCACACTGAGGTTATCTGACGGCCGGGCGCCGCGGTGGCGCCACTCCGCACCATGCCCCCACCCCACCCCACTCTCCGCCAGCGGGCAACGCGCAGGTCTCGACGCTCGTCACTGGGGACGCTGCGGGCTACGATCCGCGCGAGGATTTTCAGGTTTACGTGTCGTTCATAGCGTGTGCCACCGGTCTGTCACACGGGCGGCTCTAAAGAAGTGCCTCGAGTGTGACGCCCTGCGACAGCTTACACCGATGTAAAATTACGCTGCGTGCGCCTTCTAGGACGGCCAGAAACGCCGCCACCTGTTGACATGCTGCTGAGCAAGCTTCATTGTGCGGGACTGACGCACGTGCTGTTGTAGGACACAGAATGCGAGCATATGGTGCGGAAGCTGGTGGACCATATGTAAGCACATCAGCGAAACGAAATCAAAACATTAAGTAAAGTTTAGGCGTTTGTGGCCTGTATGCCTACAATCGCGATCGCAACAGTGTTTTAGTTTATGAAATTGGCTATTAGAGGGAACATCACCATGTAGTCCTGACCTGCCCAGTGGGAGGGGCTTTGGGAAAGCACGTGGACCGTTGAGCATAAGGTGCCGGGGCGGTTGCTCCCATGCAGCGCAGATATGCACGGTTCATTGCCACCACAGCTAGTGCAAATTGCCATCGTTTAGTACTGTTGGATGCACATTTCAAAAAGAGCCAACAACATCATGAACCACAAAGATAGGATACGGCAAAAAGTGCCATATGTCACACTGCGCACACTTTGGCGCCCCTTTTTGCTCGCGTGTGTGCCTAATAAATGGAGCATAGCGAGGTGCCAAAAGTGTGTGGAAATTCTTAAATCTCTATTTTCCATGATCCACCAAATGATCAAGTGTTTAAAAAGTATATAAACGCACATCCACGCACATTGCTGCCTTACATATGCTACTTTGGCATCCCAACCACATACGAGTATATTTAATACACAGTTATGCGCAAAACGTTTCCTGGTCTTCGTATTCTGCTCCGGCGTGCGACAGCTTTGAGCCGTTGCGTACTCCGTTGCGCCGCGGTGCGCCACGGTTCAGCGGCACCGTGTATCGCCGCTGTACCCCGCACCAACGTCGCATCTTGTCGATCGGTGGCGCGGGGGAGGCGGCTTAATCGGTGGCTATCGGACTCCGCCGCCTGTTTGTCCCGCCACGAGCCTCATCAGCGGCGCACCCGGTCATCTCTCTCTCTCTCTCTCTCTCTCTCTCTCTCTCTCTCTTCTCTCTCTCTCTCTCTCTCTCCTCTCTCTCTCTCTCTCTCTTCTCTCTCTCTCTCTCTCTCTCTCTCTCTCTCTCTCTCTCTCTCTCTCTCTCTCTCTCTCTCTCTCTCTCTCTCTCTCTCTCCCTCTTTCTCGACTCTCAAAAAAGCGCTCGGCCGGAGACCTTTCTTTCCCTAAAAAAACTAGTGAGTGTCCGGGCACACGACGCCAGCCAGTACTTAATCTGCCTGGACTGCCGGTCAGCCGAACCGGAATAGTCTCTTTATTCGGGCCCCGTGGCGCCGCCGGCCGGCTAGCTCGTGCCGCCCGGCCGCCGGCGGCACTCCGGCACACCGGCCGAGCGCGCCCTCCCGCCGCGCGTGGCGCCCGACCCCCCACCCAATCCCGCTCTGCACTGGCCGGCAAAAGCAATTTCTGACCCCGGGAAAGTTGCTCCCGGCGGGGGGGGGGCGTAGGCCGAGTCGCACCGCGCGCGCCGCTGAGGTTCCGTGAGGCTTGACCTCGGCGCGGCTTCCGGTTAAGCGACAGGTCCAGGAAACACGGAGTGCATCTAGTACCACGAGAAATGAAGTTTGGCGCTTCAGAACGTGTTTGCAACAGCTGGTGGTGGCGGGTCGAGTTGAGAGCTGCAGCGACCAGCGGCAGTTTGTTTGCCGCGCACAGGCTCAGGCTTTGGTATTGGAAACTTTGTACGTTACCAAAGGCGGCTGGCAAACAGCTTTATTGATGTAAATGCCTCGAGCCAAAGTGACCATCTTAAAATGAGCGCGGACCACGCTATTGCAGTCAACCAGGTAAATACCGTGAGGCCAGAGGGTTGCATAGGGGATCGCACGAGGCCATAAGGGAAATTACTCAGTACAAGGTGAAGAGCATGTCAGCTCACTGGTTAAGAATCACGTCTGGGTGGTGGTATAACTATGAAAAACAGTTTCGGAAAGTACGAAACATGATCTTTGAATGAGAGCCCTGTCGCCATTTTCCAGCATGCAGCTACCAGAGCTGTCCAAACAAATATTGTTAGAATTCCACGCGAGACGTGATGCACCTTGATAAATGTCGCTTCGATACATGGCAGACCTTCAAGTGGTCACCCTGGCTCATAAGGCGATGCTGTGTGGCAAGTATGATACGCTGAAGGCCATGTTTGTGTTGAGGGGAGACACACGCACGTAACCCACACGGCAGGACAGACTTCTACACCTCGCTAGGCTGAGAACCGAGGCCGGTAGGAGACGTTACGGGTACCACGCGACAGCATTGTATAACGCACCGCTAGGCGATATCACGCAACTGGCACGGCGGCGATTCGTATGCACGGTGAGAGCGAACCTGTTTCAGCGTTAATCCTATCGGTGAGCGGTGGATGGGTGTCTGTGCGTTAATGTTTTTTTTAACCTGCATGTCTCATCTCCTGTACGTTTGAGCAAAAGGATGTAGTAGCCACGCTTCAGTGTGGACGGCTACTGCGGAAGTAATATAGAGACATTTATCCATGAAAGATTACTTAGCTCAGCGTCTCTGGGAGAGACATCTACCAAACCGTTGAACTCGTCAACGTCGGAGGAGCTTCGTTAAGTGCTCTGTGCCTGCCCTCTGTCCCGGGGACAGGGAGGGGTCAGGGTCGCAAAACACTACGACCCATCCTTAGATCGGACTTGGGTTGTAGTCAGGCATCCACTATCTGTAACTTTCAGACGTTCATTGAAATTTATTTCTGCCTTATAACACGACGAAATCCCATCTGGCACCGCATAGTACAGATCCGGTTCTCATAATCTCTTTTTGGGTAGAATTTATTAGATAGGGTAGATTTGGGTAGAATTTATTAGATAGATTAGATAATTTGGTACTAATTCTGGAAATGCAGGGATAAAGCGGAGTGAAACGCATGCCTTTTTGCCAGAGTTATTCAAAAATGGCATTTGTTACGCTGAAAACTATAAGGGTCATAAACAATCTACGCTTGGCAGGGAATTCGGAGCAAGAAGAAAATGTTGAGAAGTACCTTATAAACATTAGAACATGCACGAGAGGGCGGTGAAAAAAGCTTGGCTAGAAGACGGTCGGCAAAGGATTATTCGCGTTCCTCGGTTTATTTCATGGAGAATGCTAAGCATTTCAGCTCGGTGCATATGCAGTCTATGGAGCACAGAGCGCTCCAAGAAACATAATTTCTATCCTTTTTCATGCCGAAGCCTTCATATTCTCACCTCATCTTAAAAGCAGTACATGATATACTACTGCCTTTTCGTTCTAACTCACCTTGCGGCTGGGACAGTCCGATGACAACACTTTTTAGTGTACATGACGCTTGTGTTCATACGTGCGTATTGCGTGCTTTTGTGCGTGCGCGCGTGCGTGCGTGTGTGTGTATGTGCGTGCGTGCGTGCGTGCGTGCGTACGTGCGTGCGTATGTGCGTGCGTGCGTGCGTGTGTGTGCGCATGTGTGTGCATGTGTGTGTACGTGTACGTGCGCCTGCGTCTGTGTGTGTGTGTGCGTGGATGCATGCGTGTGCGTGTAGGAGTTCGTAAGAGTTGTTTGTGTTCTCAACTCCAAATCAAGATTCAATGCACCGTTATATTGCATTTTTTAAGCTGGCAGCATTCCAGTCTGTGTGAAAATATGCCTGTAGAGCTTGTTTGCATATCCATGGCAACAATGATAAATATGTACGGGATAGCAAAGTGCGCCAACCCTTTCAGCAGTATTGCACGTCGGGAACTTTAGGAGCATTAGGTGCACGCATTTGTTTGCATATGGTCAAGATCCAACGTTTGCTGGGATGTCCGTAACCGTGATCAGACTCGAATAGTCTTTTTCATAATTCATTTTATATTTCACTTTATTTTTTTGCTAATCTGATCTTTCAACATTGGTGAAAAATTGTTTGGACCGTAAACTTGCTGTCAGTTGTCATTTGGCTTCTAATGGTTTCAAGTTCACATGTGTGTTCATCACTTCATTAGGATATCAAAAACAAATTCGACTGATTTATTTGTGCAGGCTTGTAAATTATCTCTGAGCTATGAAATTGGGTCCACATTCCCCCTACCTATATCAGTCCACTGGGCGTATAGTTGTCTGGGTGTCTAGGTCATCCCCATCTGGGTGCCTTGAACTTTACATTGCATGCATATAGGCAAGGCCGTATGTTTTGGTAGAGCAATCCTCTCTCAAAAATATAATTTGAGCTGTTTAAAAACAAAACCTCAAATTACAATACACCGATAGCCTAGAATTACAGTTCTTCCAGTATATTGTCTTTTGGTGTCTGACAGAGAAATCCAGCCAGACGCACAACAAGCATGAAGCGTATGTGAAACAGGAAACATGAAATTGTCCAACACCAAAAAAACTCAAAAATTGTACAATGTCATATGCACAAATTGTAAATCGATGGAGTCGCCTGACGTTGGTATTTTTGAAGTGATCTACCTTAGCAGCAACATCATCTAAAATACTTTGCTAGCTATAACCTTCAGAAGCTCATGGGTGAATGACGCTATTTAATTTTGTGGGGCTCGCAACTCCGTAACGCGGAAGCGCCGGAGTGAGAGCCTCCCACCCAAACCCCCCACCCCTCGATGCACGGTACGTTTGGGTTGGCGGTTCGGTCAACCTGATGACGAAAGATCGCCTGATAGAGTTGCCTGAGCACTCGCGCGATAAAAATGGCGGTTACTCATCCCACTCTTGGCTCCGCATATCAGAGTCGGTTTGATAGGCTCTCGTGCTTCAGTTCATAAATCGGACGGCTTTCAGGGCATTCTCTCTTGCCTGAGAAAAACACCGACTAAATTGAGCTAGCAGTAAGCTGTGAGACTGGCAACAGCTGCAGCGAATCAGTGAAGCAAGCGTAACCCTCTGGAACAGCAGGAATCGAGCTAGCCGATGAATGATTTTGTCTGAATATATAAATACAGACGGGTTTTGCAGATTATCATCCCTTCTGAAAGCCGAACGCAGTTGCAGAATGCATTGGCGATCAGATGGTTTAAGGCTTATGCAATCTAGAGCAAGTAAGAAAATATAGAAAAGGAACAGCTATCGCCTGTTGCAAAATTCCTGGCGGCTGAGGCGTATTTTTCACGTCGTTGGCGAAGAACGCTTCATCCTTCTAGCTTGTTTCGTCGTCAGTTTTATTTTTTGTCAGAGCCGCCGGCCAATGCAAAAGTTGGCGGCAGACCTTTAATGAGCAGCTCGGCGCGTTGGCCGCGCGCCAGCTGAGCGGCGTGGCGGGGCGAGTTGGGTTATTGGACCTGCACGTCGCGACCCGGCTGGGCGCCGGTCCGCTCCGACAGCTTCGTTATCGAAGCACGGCCGCCGTATTGATTGCCAGGTTTTGTCACCGGCGGCGGGCCGGCCCGCGAGAACAGCAGGTCTCAGATGTCCGCCTGCAGGACACGGGCCGTCATGGGGATGAGCGCGGCGAGCTGGATCGGTCCTGGAGCGCGTCCTCAGCCTCAAGACTACGGCGGACGTTCGAGGGCTAGAATGTGTTACGATGCAGCGTCGCGTGAAGGAATAAGGTGGAGCAGTTTTCGCTCGGGATCGCATAGGAAACGAATGGTGTGATCACTGGGCTCGGTTTGAAATTTAAAACGGCTGGTGCGGCCACAAAGTGTGGCACCATCTTGGATGCCTAAATTTTCGAGAAAAATAAGCTCTTTACTTGGGAGTTCTTCTGCGACGGAGGTGATGAGAGAAATACGACTGAAAGCAAACAAAAACTCAAGGGAAAGTCACTCTGACAACATGGAAGCCCAGAAGCTGTAATTAGGCTCAAAATGAACGACCAAAATAATGTCACGGCTAACAAGCTGTTCACAGCTGAATCGCATGTTAAAGTGGGTTGTTTATTTCACACAACTGGACAGCAGACGGGCGTCCTAAACAGCCATGCCCGTCACGTGGCGTACTGGCATGGTATGTATGTACTATACAACATTTTCAGTAATCCGCACCAGATCAGCACCGCAAAACGGGTGGGGGTCACGTGCTTGTTGAAGCACTACTCAGTGTACAGTATTGCGCCAAAACGCCAGCGAAAATTTGCCAAAAAGCCCCATGCAGGCGTCCTTAGTTAAAACACGTGGAGGCGAGTCGCCACTGTAACAAATCTGTGAAATTTTGATGTAGTCGGTAGAGATTGCGCGATCGAATTGATCAAAAGAGATGTGAGAGATATCGTTATGGTGCCTGGTGCCAGACTATTTGTTAGCCACCACAATGAACAATGTCTCACGGCCTATGTCCTGCGCCCCACGGCCAATGCCCTACTCAGCCTATGACGTTGAACAGTGTAATGTTCGCCATCCCGAGTTAACAAATAGTCTGCAGCCATTCTGAGTTAGTGTCCGTTCGTGTCCGCCTTGCAGTGTGCACACCCGGTAGCTTTAGGGTTAAACGTCATTGAATGTCCGTGAAGTTAGCCATTTATTCAGCGATTTTTTTCAGCGACGAGTTCCGATTTTCCTGTAAAAGGGTCTCAAGGTAAATTGTAGCGTGAGAACGCCAAAAATGAACATTACTTTGCAATATCACGTGACCTTCAAGGTCAAAAGCTGGGTCAAGGAACGAGGAACTGGATATCACCCAAAATTACAGGCCGAATTTCAACTTGCAAATGACAGAATATTCACCACAGAACGAACTAGTGTCCGTCAAAAAGCTCTGACGTCTCAAGGTCACTTTTCAAGCCCAAACACCGGCTCAACAAAGAATGGGGAACCCGCTATCACCAAAAATTGCCGGTCTATTCTGAACTTCTAAACATCAGAATATTTCCCACATAAAGAACTAGCGACCATCAAAAAGTCTCTTCAAGGTCACCCTTCAAGGTCAAACGCGGATTAAAAGGATGGGGAACTCCATATCACCCAAAAATTACCGGCCGATTTTTACCTTACAGACATCAGACTATTCACCACAGAAAGAGCTAGCGTCCGTCAAAAACTTCAGACCTCTCAAGGTCACCCTCCAAGGTAAAACGCGGGCTCAAACGACGGGGAACTCCATATCACCCAAAAATTACAGTTCGATTTTTAACCTGCAAGCATTGAAATATTCACCGCAGAAAAAGACCGGCGTCCGTCAAAAAGTCCTGATTTCTCAAGGCCACCCTTCAGGGTCAAAAGGTGGTTTAAAAGGCGGGGAACTTGATATCACCCAAAGATTACCGGCCCATTTTCCACTTGCAAATGTCAGAATATTCACCACAGAAAGAACTAGCTCGAGAACAGTTCCCGTCCTTTGAGCCCGCGTTTGACCTTGAAGCGTGACGTTGAGAGGTGAACACTTTTTGACGGACGCTAGTTCTTTCTGTGGTGACCATTCTGATGTTTGTAAGTCAAAAATCGGCCGGTAATTTTTGGGTAATATGGAATTTTCGACACTTAAGCCCGTGTGTGACCTTGAAGGGTGACCTTGAGACGTCAGAACTTGTTGACGAACACTAGCTCTTTCTGTGGTGAATATTCTGACACTTACCAGTTGAAATTCGGCCGGTAATTTTTAGGTGATATCGAGTTTTCCGTCTTTTGACCCAGTTTTTTACCTTGGAGGTCTCATGATATTGCAAAATAAAGGTCATTTTTGGTGCTCTCATACTACAATTGACTCTGAGACCCTTTTTTAGAGAAATCGGAACTCGTCGTTGAAAAAATCGCTGAATAAAGCGCTATCTTCATGGACATGTTCATTGGCCTGTGAACATCCTTATCTTTATGGTTTACATAACATTTGCATGGTTTATGAACATCTCTATGGTTTAGTTACTTTAAATGGAGATGGAAGTGTTGTGAGGAGTAATATTTAAGTATTTTTTCCGCTTCCAAACACGAGCCTGACATGAAGCACAGTCATGGAGAAAAGGACTGACTGTCTTTCCACGAAAAAAAACATGATATCTTGACACCTCTATTTGGCTGGTTTCTTCGTGAACCATGAAAGAAGGCATACCTTGTTTCACAATCACGCCTTCTTTCAACGCGTGACAGTTTTCGATAATGTTGCTCCATCGTTTTCAAAAAGTTCATCTACATCGCAAGTTTCAGTAGGTGAAGTTTGCTATTTGATCGTTACCCCCAGCCCACTTTTGCCAGCGGCCGGCTGGTTGGTTGGCTGTGCCAGTGGCCGTGTGTGGAGGTCGGACGATGACAAGTTTCTCGCTAAGTCTGTTACGCAAGGCCGCCCGGGAAGCGACTGGGATCGTTATGAGCGCATGTGTGTCGGGCAGCCTGTGGCTGATTGCATTCAAGTTTGTGAGCTGCAAACGCAGCGATGGCGCGCCGCGTGCGTGGTGTGAGAAAGTAAGTCCCTCGTGCGCAGCAAGTCGTTGCTTCAACGAGCTCTCAGCGGCCGCTGGGACTGAAAAGGCGGACCAATGATCTCCGAGAACCGCTGACGCGCAGAATCATCCCCTTGATGTTGGGCTTAAAGGGAATGTTCCACATTTGAAGATATTGAGATATGCATCAGATATGATGGGAAAAGCTTATTTGTAACTATTGGTAAGCTTTCAAGGTTTAAAAGCGACCTTAAGAAGCACAATTTCAGAGTTTGTAAAACGCGCCCCATTACGCCATTGTTTTGATGGCGTCATGGAATCGTTTTGTGACAGCAGCGTTGTAACTGGCAGTATCTGGCAGTCAAACCTAAAGAATACCTCAAAACGTTCGAAAGCTGACGTCGACTGGCCATTCTCGTCCCGGGCGCTGTGTCGGGGGGCGGACCCTGGCACAATCATTGTGGTGCAACGGCATTCTCGAGATTACTTGGTCAGCCTGTTAAAATCCACAAAACATAGGTGACAGGGATGCAAACACACCTGCTTCCACGGCGGTGGAACATGCTGCGGGCTGTTTCACTCATAAATATTGTTCACATAAGTAATAGCCCATGTGTAGCAAGGAAATATTACACGTAGTGAAATGACACTGCAAACCTAATGACCTTGCACAAGGCTGGAGACATGACTGCATATAGTTGTGATTATACGGGCGAAATGCAAGGAGGTGATAAAGCTGCCAGTGCACACAAGGCTCATGATAAAAATATTATTGAGTTATGTCCAAGAAACCAACAGCACTACTTTTCCAACGCTCTCAGCACCCAGCATCTCACGCAGGTTGTGGTGACTATGACA
Source organism: Pollicipes pollicipes (assembly GCF_011947565.3). Classification (NCBI taxonomy): domain Eukaryota; kingdom Metazoa; phylum Arthropoda; class Thecostraca; order Pollicipedomorpha; family Pollicipedidae; genus Pollicipes; species Pollicipes pollicipes. The sequence goes on along the minus strand of NW_023596746.1, from coordinate 28,270,644 downwards.
TTGACGACTCACAAGCAATGCTTGCTCGCATACAAAAATTGTTAAGACTGTAGTATATGCATCCATTACAATACAGCACTATATTTTCAGAAACTTTAAGAGAAAAAAATTTGCAAAGCCGTATCATGCGAGCTTATACCAAACATGTGCATTAGTGAGCCGTGCTGGCCTGTCCTTACTGTCGAGATAAATTGCTAATATAATGGCATGCAATGGATTAATTGCATGCTGTAATGCCTAAATAGGTTCAAAATGTTGGCAAGATCATAATGAATTGGCACATTGCATTTGAACACTTCTGCAGCATGGGTTCTAGTGTTTCTTTCAGTTTGCTGACATTGCTCCCTTGTCATGTTCAAACGCAAGCCTAAAGATAGAGGCAGGTATCGATATATCACATCTTATTGGGAGTCATTAGACTTAAAGAATATCAAAACAATGTTCCCCCTCAGAAGTCCAAGCTTCGCACGCACACTCTCCATCACGTCAAGATCAATGCAAGCCACTGGCACGCACCACCAGTGATCACACCGATTTCAAGCGCCTGATTCACACTCGAATGCCAAATAAGTGTGATTCCACACTTGTGCAGACCGCGGGGCTATCAAATTGCAGGCTTGCTCACAATTTCCGCACAGGTTTTTGGTTTTAACACCGCATTTCATCGAAAGCTCCGTCCAAAACAAAGTCCCAACGAGGTCCATGGTAATGCAACTCAATACGTTGTACTTGTAGGATACATTTTTTTGTTCATGATTGAAATTTTTCGTGCAATACATGTTGAATATCGAGTAATGTATATATATATATATATATATATATATATATATATATATATATATATATATATATATATATGTATATATACATACATATTATATATACATATATATACATATACATATATTATATATATACATATATATTAATATATATAATATATACATAATATATATATATGTATATATATTACTCGATATTCAACATGTATTGCACGAAAAATTTCAATCATGAACAAAAAAATGTATCCTACAAGTACAACGTATTGAGTTGCATTACCATGGACCTCGTTGGGACTTTGTTTTGGACGGAGCTTTCGATGAAATGCGGCGTTAAAACCAAAAACCTGTGCGGAAATTGTGAGTAAGCCTGCAATTTGATAGCCCCGAGGTCTGCACAAGTGTGGAATCACACTTATTTGGCATTCGAGTGTGAATCAGGCGCTTGAAATGGTGTTTTTTGTGTGATTGTGATATATATATGTGTGTGTGTGTGTGTGTGGTGTGTGTGTGTGTGCGTGTGCAAAATTACAGTGTTTTCTCCTAATTTTATAACGCCTTGCTATTTCACAAAACCCGCGCAAGGTTGTTTGCTCCTATTGACAATGTGCCAACCGAGCTGTCTGCAAGAAATACGTTAGTAGTAGAAGAAAAAAGCGCCAGCAGGAAAACACCAGCAGGAGAAAAAAGGCAGATTTGCCGTCGATTCTTCTTTTATAACATTCGGGCAAGTGCCGTTCTTCGTTTCGGTGCGTACTCTTTTACAGACAATGCCGTTCTTTTTTACAACATTGACCTATGGGCCAAAAGAAGGAAAAATTCCTCGTTGACGAGTGCCGCACAACTCAAAAGTGCTCACGCTTATGTACGCGACACGCATTGAGCAACGAAACCTTACTAACAGCAATCACCTGCCACGGATTGTATCATACGTGCCGCATCACGGCTTTTGCGAATGTATCAGCGGCCATGCTGTTTTGCCCAAAAGCAGAAAACAGCTTGTGATATAACGGCGATCGTATAACGTTTCGAGGACATCAATGCCAAGGTGACTTTGAAGTAGTCTCCCAATAAACCTTTTCGCACTTTTACGGGTGTATACCTAAGGAACCAGAGGGTGTGGGGCTTTAAAAAGGGGCATGGCCGTGAACTGCAGCAAAAAGTCCTTAAGATTGCTATTTCAGTTCAAAACCCCATTTAAAAGTGGAACACTCCATTTAAGGAAAACAGAATGTAGTTTTCAAGCCGAATGCGCTTGTAACATGGCGATTGGGATCAGGAGCATGGTCCGTCTCGGTTTGGACAAGGCTATCTGGATGTGGACCTCCTAGTCGAACAGCACGATGTCTCGGAGAGCTCTAACGGATGGCCATTTGATGGGAGGTTTGGAGGTAGCTATGGTGCCAAATGGAGCAAAAGAGCGGCTACAAGTTGTTCATATCTCACTCCATCCTTGCTGTTGAAAGAATCCCAGGACGCGGCTTCGATTGTCTCAGATATCGCTGCATCTTATGTACGCCCGCGTTGATTATCTTGAACATGCTCGGTATTTGACCCATCATGGCGTCCATATTAGATCTTCACTGAGAGTCCATATCTGCTCAGTGCACTCCGAACACGGCCATTGCCGTCTCCTTCAACTTGATATTTGCGTGTGCTGTTTCTCCTGTGTTTTGTATATCTGCTCCGTCAGGTTTCGTTTTGTGGACATCGCTATCTGACGTATGCACGGTTCCTTTCGTGCAGCCTCCTCAGTGAACCAAATGCGCGGGGATTGTCGTGCGGGAATTTGATGTCCATGAATGTGCGTCGCCCGTTTCCCTGTCATGTCGGCTTGACGTGCTAAACACAATAGAAACACCTGTCAAATAATTATTGCTCCATCCCACGCCTTTAAAGTAAACAATTGCGCCTAGACGCAGCTCAGTCACGGCAGCAGCAAAATACCGAGGCATATAATCCTCTGTCCAAGCGTCAGCTCCGTTTCGCTATGACAAATGACACGCTGATAAGGGCTGTCTTGCGCCCAACCTTAGTCGCCTGCACGCCTCCCAACACATGTCTGTCTGTCAGTGTCCTCCAAGACTACAGCCCGCTGGCCAGCCAGCAGGCTGCCTGGCTGACGTGGCATCTGGCCAGAACAGACCGTCCTCCCGACCTCAGCGCGCCCGGATATCGGTCCTCCCGTTCATCGTGTGCGCTCTGTTCGTTGAGCAGAAGCTGTTTGCAGCCCACAAGCAAGCGGACGATCATCCTGGTGCAACCCCCCCCCCCCCCTTCCCCGACCTCCCAGCGGTCCACCATCTCGCTTACAGTAGGAAATGGGAGTCGTTTGCAACAGAAACACGCCGCAGATGTGGGATTATGTACCTGACTGAGAACGCAGGCTAGGCGCCATGACTCCGACCTCAGACTGCATACTCGAAGAAATATATAATGGCCTCTATTGCGCACTGGGCTCGGCCCAACAGTGGTTTCAATTCGTGGTAGGCACGGATGCGGACCGTAGCGATACCGGCCGCTTTCCGAGAAGCCTTGCGTAACAGAGTAGCGAGACGTCGGCCATCGGCGGCACTCACCGGCAGCGCCATATTCAAATGAATGTAAATATTTGCATACCGGCAGTGACATTCTCTGCAGGTTGCTGGCCTTCGCCGGCAGACCTGCGACAGCTTAGCAAAAAAAAATGCACTGACGTGCACTCCGGAATGTCACCCATGTGACAAAGATGCAGAATTTGCGTCGATGCATGCATAACAGCCATATATATCGTGGGGCGTGAAACAAGCAGTGCGCTATCAAGAACTAGCACTTCGCACTGAAAGCATCATTTCTCTGTCTTCTAAAAAGCAGACAGCAATATATATGATTTGGGAAGATCGGTGGGAAGTGTCCCAGGATTCGAACGAATCCATTGCAGGTTCGTTAACACGCGCTCGGGTGGAGGGTCAACTTGACTCCCCCCAAGTTTTTCCGGAATGCTTTCCGTGTTGAAGATTTTTGCTTCCGTGTTGAAGACTTCCAACTTTTGCATGTTGAAGACAATTGAAGATAGAATCGTCTGGAATCAACAGTTTATATGCGCCTTGTAAGGTCGCTGACCTATGACAGGTCAAAGTTAGGCCATGGTTTCAGCAAAGGCAATTTCTATGGAATCGTGCAGTGCAATGCAGCAACGCGGTGTTAGATGAAGCCATACAACTCTCAAATACTTTTGTAGGTAACACAACAATTGAATACACGATTTGCATTGATCAGTGCATTGACAAATTGCATTGACCTAGGGCCAGGTGTAAAGGTCAGACAAGACGAAAACCAACCTGTTTTCTTACTCTACTGTGATAAAACAGGCTGGCTTACTGCATGGGGTAGTTTCTGGTGCTCAGTTCGAATTTATTGATAACAGAAACCGCATTATACCCCTTCCATGGACTTCTCAAGGTCAAAATAGGTCGCTGACCTAAGATGGCCCGGGTCAACATTTTGTTTTTAGCAACATACCGCTCAGCGTAATCTTTGTTGCTTATGCAAAAGCAAAACTTCAAGCAGTCTTGTATGATTCTGGTCACCATGGCCGTCTAAAGGTCAAACAAGGTCACTGATCCGAGAGATTTGAGATTTGGCCCGAAGGTCATGACCTAAGAACCTCAAACGCTGATGCAAGTGAATTCCCGTACAGTTCAATACATCCTGTGAATTTAGTGTATCTAGCTCTCTTAGTTCCTGAGATCTCAGGGGGTGAAATTAACCCCCACTCGAGAGAAGGGTATCCAACCGACCACCCGGGCGCGTGTTAAGTCAAACGTATAACAATATGGTCGAAATTGCAGAGAGCGCTGTAGAATGACGGCTGCAAGAATGTCCTGTTCCCAATCACAGCAAAAAGGAAAAGGTAGGGAGAAAAATAGTGAACAAAAAATTAAGAAAAATCAAGGCAGCGAAAGCAAGTGCAAACCTGCAAAATATCCCGCTCTGGTAGCATGCAAGCCCCCATACATTCCCCAAGAAAACCTGTCAGTTCTGAGACAGATACTCCGGTAGTCTTACATTGTGCACATGTATTCAAAGGAGCATTTTTTGCTTTTTACTCGTTAGATCAGGCGTGTACAAATTGATCAGCAATGCGGTTTGACCAAAATGATCCTGAATACTTCAAAATCTCTAAAATCTCTATTTGAAGTAGCTGCTCTTGCGGGAGAAATTTTGTTGAAACCTGTGGTCACCATTATGATAGTAATGCAGTCAATTTGCCCTGTTTTTCTAACGTGTGTGTTATCTAATGTTTGCAACACACTAATTTGTCTAGATGTTTGGGTACTAAATGTAACGAAAGCTCGAAACACTCTGTTTAAACAACGAAAGATAAGCTAACACGAAGCTACTATCCCGCGAATTCAACGAACAACCATGCTCTGGCTTTTACTTATCCCCTATGGAGTTTACCACAGTGGCTCCTTTCAAAGCGCACCTTTGGCAATGGGAGCAAGTAACACACTGGTTCAAACTTCAACCAATGTGCTTTTTGATAGCAGGCCCTTGCCACCCGCTAGGCCAATTACAAACGCTCTTTTATTAGCACCAGTATAGATGCCACGGCGGTCGTCACGCGACAACTGCAGGGAAGAGGCGTACCGCTATCACAAAGCGTTGATAGCGTAATTTGGACTCGAAAAATGGCTAAATGGATGTTCCTGTTATGTCTTGGCGGTGCTGCAGTTTCGCTATCCAGTGTTCTTATGACACACAACTGGTCATGAGATCTCACTGGGGTATGCTTTTGAATTGTGCCTCAAGGGCGGGACACCTTTTAACCCTCCGCGGTGATAGGGGGAATAATGCGAGCGCCGCTCCCCCTAAGGTTTTTAAGGATATCTCTGCAGAATATCGCATAATCGCGCTTACATTTTTGGCGCTTGTTTGCAGTTTACGGGGCATTCATTGTGCATGTTTTGATATTAAGGACGCGTCTCCAACGCTTCTGTTTTCCGAGCAGTGACGGTTCGTTTTAGAAACCCTGCACCGTGATCCAGGCCGACGCGGGTGACGGGCAGCAAACAACGAATCCGCCAATCACGTGCGGCAGGTCGACTCTGTCACATTTACGGAGCCCTACATCATAGACATAAGTAAAACACATTTCAGTCTGCCTACTACTGTACGCAGAGTTAACAAGCTAACGCGGACAAGCCTGTGTAAGTTTGGATGTCGCTTCATGCGATTGTTCCGTAAATGTGGGCATGTTAAGCCCAAAAGACGATTTTCTGGACGAAATGTGCCTTTGATGTGGATAATGTGATCCATTGTTGAAATCGTAACGTAAAATGCATGCCCAATCGCGATATTTCGGTGAGAGAAATTTACTGGTGTTTCCAGTGAGGCTCTTTTGTTCTTGGTTTCGAAACGGCAGATGGGTCAGTGTTGCATCAGTGCGCGTCACGAAAGGGACGAGCCTGGCCGAGGGTAAAAAATCGTAAACGTTACACTTAGATCAGTTTCTTTAAATTTGAATTCAGGCAGATACATCATTTGCAGGGACTGTTTCATGAAATTAGATATAAAATTTGCAACTATGTTGGCCCAATTATCCAACGCTGGCAGGTGCTGAATGTTTGAAATGAAGCGTTTTGTATTTGTACTTAAATGTGCAATTTGGCGTTCGAATGTCTAAATCACTGCAAAAAGGCCACGTCGATCACAGAGTCGATCGATCACAAACGTCTGTAATAGTCCCCCAGAACTCGATCAAGCCATCAATTACAAGTCGATCTCAAAAGCCAAAGAATCTCCTCCCGAGGTCATAGCATCTCCTCCCACGACCATAGAATCTCCTTCCAAGATCATAGAAGAACGTCGCTGGCGCTGCAACATGCAAGGTGGATCACATCCGTTACTCATTGACACCCTGGCCCCACTGGGCGCAGTTCAACGAATGCAATGGCGACAAGAATGACGTTCGACGACAGACTGCCGCTTTTGACGAGTAAGGTGTGCCACTGCTGGCAAGTGAGGCATATCGAAAAGTGTGGCGTATGGAAAGGTAGGAAAGTGTTATGTTTTCACGGCACGCCCTGGCAAAACAGTCCCGAGGTTATGCCTTTCGACCACGAGGAAATGTGCCGAAATACGTTGACTTGCTTCAGATAGTGAACTATAAGTTCGCTGATGATTTACACACGCCGTAAAATGAGTCGCTTTTGAGCCCGCGCGCGCTTAAGTGACGCAGTTTACGAGGGCGTGTGCCCGTCGCTCGGTGTTGGGAAACTAAGCCAAACCTGCGTTTGGCGGGCGAATTCCCTGTTGTAAAGTTCATGAGGTCTGAAGGATTTCATGACGTGAAATGTTAGTTATACGCGCTTACAATGCGGTTGGTGATGCTCGCGCTGTCCAGTCCCCATGGACTTTTCCATGTTAGAGACACAAAGCCGTGCTGACTCGCGAGCTCTGACCCTGGCCCTGACGGGGTCAGCGGACGCGCTGGTGCTGGCCGTGCCGACTGCCGCGCTGGTTCTGGTGCGGCCGGCAGCCACGCTGTCTTTGACGCGTCCCGACGACAAAGAAAGCCTCTTCTCAGACATCCATTTGATAATTTCTATTGGAATGTCGGAAAGCTACTGAGAGGCAACGACTGGTGATAGTTTTTCTGGTAATGCGTAAAGACAACATAGTGATTGCAGCGTAACGCAACCAAAACTGAGAAGTGGCAGTGCTTTGCGCACACTTTAACCGGAGTTGTCGACGCGCGTGCGCCGTTCCGCCTGACTCGTCTCCGCAACCCTGCTGCCCCTGTGGTGACAGAAGCTACCGTTGGCCACATGTAGCGCCGCCGCCAGGCTCTGGCGCAGCGAGGTCACCGCTCTGACACCGTAGAGCTCAATCGCGCCAGCGTTCGGCGCTGCGCCGCGACTCACGCAACGACATCCTAGCGTCGAATAGTAGGGGGTGGTGACCCACCGGTCTGGCGATCTATCCGCACCGCATTTGGTGGCTACAGGTCGGGTCGTGTGACTCCCGATGTAGCGAACGCCTACTTTGTCGGCGTGGGCGCTCGTGTGGCTGGCGAGGTGGCCACTCGAGGAGCGCCTTGCGACCTTCCGTGTCGCTTGCCTGGCGTCGGTGCCGCGCCCTGACGTTGTCGCTACCCTCACTGTCCGAGTTGCGAGCCATAGTTTTTGGCATGAACAGCTCGTCTGCCAGCGGCGAGGATGGCATCGTCAGCGTGATTGTCCGTTTCTCTTTTGACGTCATCGGCACAATATTTATCCACCTGGTCAACTCCAGTCCTTCCCTCTCCGAAGTCCTGGCATTCTGGAGGCATCCATCAGTCCTCCCCATCTTCAAGCCGGGAAATCGCACCCAGCCTTCTCATTTTCGCGCAGTATCCATAGTTCCTGTGGTTGCTAAAATCGTACAGCGTGCTAATCATTAGCAGCTCTATAATTCTCTCCCATCCAACTACCTCCTCTCCTCTCCCCAACACGGTTTCCGTCCCCCGCCACCCCATGGAGACCGCGTTGACCGCGACTCTCGACCACATTCTTTCTGCAAATGACCGGGGAGAAATATCTCCGCTCTGCCTCCTAGATCTCAGCAATTGCTTCGATGTAATAGACCACTCAAAACTCCTGTATAAACTGCGCTGCCCATGGTTTTGGCGCCTCTTGGTTTTCGGCCTACCTTTGTATTCACACAGAAAGCGTCAGTTTCACTGACCGTTGAGGCACCCCGAAGTCTCCACTAAACTTCCAAACAGCATCGGCGTATGCCGGAGAACCGTTACTGGACTCCCCTCTCTTCGGCGTATTCACGAACGATCTGAGTCTTTTCGCGGAGCACGATGCAGTGGTCCAGCACGCGGCATGATAACCAGCTTTTGGTTTGTGGTCCCAAAGCTTAGTTATGTAGCACAGTCGCTCGTTTGGAACATGTTTTGACTTCACTTTACGATTGGTTCAGATTCAACGGTCACAAAGGGAACGTTCCACAGGTGCTTTGGGTTTTGACCCGAAATAATTACCTTAAAGATTTTTCGGTACAGTTCATAACGCTGTCCTTATGACCTAAACCCCTTCTGTTTCTGAACTACACGCTCGCGAAGATGTGCAGACTGTTTCGAAAAGACAATGTCAAGGTCCTTCAGGCATCCATGACGCCATAATAACGTCATTCAATCCTGTCATTCTATTAGCTATGCCGGCGATCAAGGCCAAGAAAAATGCAATTGTCGAGTCGTTCATATCTGGCGTTTGTGAGCACAAGTTTCAAATATAACGACCGTCATTGGCTTTCAATCAATGTTGTACAAAGTACAGTGACGTAATCAAATGTTTTGCATCGAGAAAACATCTAATAAGCAGAGAAATTGTATTATCTAGAGCAGTCCTTTACACATTAAAGTATACCAATATGTATGTGAGCTTATTTTATCGCATCTGATGCTTGCTTCAATGTCTTCAAATGTGAAACATTCCCTTTAAATGGAGTGCTCCACATTTATACAAGGTTTTGGACTGAAATGCTCTTTTGAGGACCTTTCGGTGCTGTTCACAATCCTGCCGTTTTTAATATCAAAGCCCCTCCAGCGTCTAAGCTGCACGCCCGCGAAAATGAAGGAATGCTTTTTGGGGAAAGCATTTTAAAGTCACCTTCGCCTTCATGACGTCATATTAAAATCATTCAAATCCTGCCACTCCACAAGCCATGCTGCTGTTAAGGCCAAACCATATCATTGTAGAGGCGCTCATATCTGGCGCTAGTCAGCGCGATTTCCAGCTATAACGGCCGGCAACTGGCTCATGATGTTGTGTAAGGTACGATGACGTAATCAAACCATGACGCACTGAGTGGCATATTAACTAAATAGAGAGTTGTGCTGTCTAGAGCAGTTTTTCCATTTAAAAATAATACCAATAGTCATAAGTGAGCTTGTTTCATCATATTTGATGTTTGCTTCAATGACTTCAAATGTGAAACATTTCCTTCAAAGTCAAGACCGATAAAACGCAGCTGATGCTGCGAGGATGCCAATAAAATCTTCGCGGCGTTTTCCACTTCACTGTCAAGGCCGTGACTGCCTTTTTGTCCCCCGCATGAAAGCAAAACATATTAGGCTTGTTTTTGAACGCAATCTCAGTTGGAATTCATATCTTTCGCATTTCAGTAAATGGTGTTTCGTTATCTTAGCTGGTCTATCACATCTGAGGCAAAGCCTACCTGCCAGTGTCCTGACTACTCTAGTGAACGTCTTGGTTCTGTCACAGGTCTGTCATTGCATATCAGTATGCGGCAGCGACTCACAGCTCAATATCTTCAGAACTCAAAGAGTGTTAAACTTTCCTGTGAAAGTCGTTTTCGGCCGCAAACATTTGATGATGTGTGGGACCTACATCAGAGGCTTGGCTGACTCTCCGCTGCAGGATCTAGGCATGTATCACACCACCCCATTCACCTACATGATGCTCCATTCGGGTGAACCTGTCCCACTCGCTCGTGTATTCCGCACTGTGGGTGAATACACGGTCGACCCAGAGGACAGGACCGTGATCTGTTTATACTTTATTTGCGCACTGAGATGGGACAACAATGTTCTTCTATTTGCGCACACCAGGATGTTCACCGAACTCCCGGACTATCGTCCGACTTCTCCAGATTGCCTTTTTCCCAAAGCATTTGAAAAATATATCTAGGAACATTTAAGGATGTCATGACGTGTTTCTGTAGCGGAGTCGTCATTGGTGTGCGTTTGCGTGTGTTTTAGTCGGTTGGTTTTTTATTAGCCGTTATCCTCATGGCCTGTTAGTCGTCCATTGATCTGCTGACGATGGGTAATAAGAGCCCGGATTTGATTCAGGACTACCCAAATATACCTCAATCATCCGATCAGTCAACCGTAAAAACCTTCATTTATAGGACTTAGAGCGATGTCCAGTTTCTGCGCGATGGTAAACACATGTTTCAGAGGGTATTCTTTGCAGAAAGCAGAATAAAGCTGGAGGCTGGAGCATACATTTTATTGGTTGAAATACGAACCACTGTAGAGCACATTTGGTGCATTCCAATTAATTTAAGATAACTCCAAGAGCAATCCGAAAAGCCAATGCCATGTTGACTCGCCCGAATGCAAACTCCGACCCGAATCCTAGTGGCATGAATACAAATATATTTGTCAGCCTGTTAATTTACCCCACTTGGTGGAGTTTGACTTCCGGTTCATGTCACCGTGCACGTTGTATAACTGTGTGGCGCAAGGAACGAAAGCTTCTGAATTCCGAACTCAGTGACCCAAACGTTGCTACCAAACTATCATGGTTTCCGGTTGCACAAACAGCTGTTGCACTGCTGACTCGACTCGGCATTCTTTATCATAACAGTGTAGATCGCACAGCGATTATGAGCTCAAGGATAAAATGCCTATCGCAAGCTGCCCATTACGTACTGACAAGACGTCCGAACAGGTGTGTCAGTTATGCAATGGAGTATGCCATGGGTCATTTATAGCTGAACATTGCACCCAGTTGCACAGCTTTAATCCTGAAGCAGCTATCGCAGCTTATAGATTGCTGGTGCTGCGCTGCCCCAGCTGGGACCCCTCCTCTAGCACCGCTTCAAACCAAGGCTTCGAACAGCTTAGCTTTATGGCCTGCCGCGATTAGCAAAGCCTCTGCAGCGTACGTGCCAAGCCTCGGCCGGCTGCACCCGGCGCATCCCGCCAAAGGCGGCTGCCTCATGGGATCGCTTGAAAGTAGCCCACTATCGCAGGGTCTGATCGTCTAATCGGAACATACTCAAACGACAATCGATAGTTCTGGCGAAACTCACCCAGGTATCCTTAACTTGGCATCGTTAACTTGGCCTGCCGCACGAAGGGGGACATAACAGATCGTGAAAAAAAACAGAAGATTGCCAAAATTATTAACCCGACAACATAGTTATCTAGCTCAAGCAGGCAGGAAACGAGAAGGCGTTCTGGTGCGCCTGAATCATGCATGCTGTTTACCAAAAGGCTGATGGTAAACGTCAGTTCAGACGAAGGTGGAATTCGGCGAAATCATGCCAGCTCCTTGACAGTGAGTTTCCAGGCGTTCGTTTCCCATGACAAACATAATCAGTCGGTTCGGAAATACGTTAGTTTATGATTTAGAGATTAAAAACATCATTCGTTTGACTGCTGTAAGTTGACTACTCATCACCCTTTTTGGAATACGATCTGACCTCGCAAAGAAAATGACTGACCCTGGCCCAAACTGGAATATAGCGAAGCGGTCCATAAATTGTATCGCAACAGGAAAGGCTGAAAGTACTCTGAGTCAGTAAAAAAACATTTGTGTTTGTCTTGTTTTACATGTACGCAAGCGCAACGATGCATGCCTTCACTGAGGGCATATAACCCCACTGCCGTTCTCAACACGGCTTTGTGAAGAATATGTCAAATTTTTTGCCTAACAAGCGTTGAAAATCTGAAGACATCACCCGCATGGGTTCGACGGGTGCTTTTAAAAACCAGCAATGAGGACGACGGTGGCGGACCGACATCCTTGGCTGAGGACCGGAGCTCGGCGGTCACGAGTTGTACTCACTGTTGTCGAGCGGAAGCGCGTGCGACACGACCTGTGACGTCACATCGGCGGCTGCCGCCGTCACGCCAGCGGTCGGGCGCTGAGGGCCCGCTCACCGCCCCGGGGGTTGTCCGCTGAGCCAACCCCGTCCTCATCGGCCGACGCTCAACGTCGGCAGCGGCCGATAAAGCTTATTTAGGGGATCATTTGCAACCTCGAAAGCCTACTTGTCACGACGGCGTCTTACGCTCCACTGCAGCGAAAAAGTGTTCCAAGACTCCAGCGTGGTAGGCACACGGAGGCAGCACGGTTGACCTAACTGCTGACTCCTGGGATGTGAGGTGGGTTACACATAAACGTGCGATGCAGCATCGGTGGTAGGCATTCTAAGCTGATGAAGCTAGCAGGCCGCGTTTTCGTTTAGTCCGCTCCGTATTGCTAGGCAGGTTCGTTTATTCGGGATGAAAATGGAAAAGGAGCGTATGCGTTGAAGCCAGTGCATTGTGCGAGGAAGCGTTTGCAATACATCTGCGTGCGCGATGTTGTACGTAAGTTTTTGACGTGTAAAGATAATGCGGGTGGTTTCGGTCAGGGGCGGATCCAGGATTTCGTCAAGAGGGGAGGGCCACGCAACATTGTGGGGCTCCCTAGAGTTTGGGTTCTCCTCCAAAAAATATTTTTGCATTCCGGTCAGTAAATTTCGGGATAAATAGTATGTAGCATATATATATATATATATATATATGTGTGGTGTGTGTGTGTGTGTGTGTGTGTGTGTGTGTGTGTGTGTGGTGTGTGTGTGTGTGTGTGTGTGTGTGTGTGTGTGTGTGTGTGTGTGTGTGTGTGTGTGTGGGTGTGTATAATAAGTACGGAAAGCCATCTCACTGTGCTCATCACCATAAAGCCAGGCGTGCTACATATGGATATACATAGAGCTCATTCATGTTCTAGAGATCATGTTAAATTCCGTAATTTTGAGGTTAATATTTCAGAACAAAAGGCAAGATTAACCCGAGTTGGCTGCAAACAGCCATCAAAACCAAGTACGGACTTGATTCTTAGCTTATTTACGGTGAGCCGGCTGGGCGATGCAATCAGTTGATGGCTGATGACTAATGCAAAATTTTTCCTTTGTTATTAAGCAGTACAAAATGTCGTAAGATTCAAGATATGTTAAGAACGTGAAGCACTAGTATAACGAGTGTCACACACTCAACAGCCAATGGAAATGACACATACGATGTCGGCGGCACGTAAAATTGCGTTCGACAATGGCGCGTAAAAATTCATTAGTGTTTATCCGACTGGTGCCCTAAGGCGAAGGCGCTAGGACCAATAGTGACGAAGCCTGAGCAGTCACGAGAGAAGGTCATGCCGCAGAAGGTCAACAAAGTGGCCCCCGTCAACTAGTAGAGGGTTCTCAGAGCAGGCAAAAAGAACCCAAGACTAAAATGGTTGCCCCCTAAACGATTGGTAGTGCCCCGGCAAGCTGACATATAAGGCACCGGCCAGAGCATAGGCACCTCTGAACAAAGGGGATTATCCAAGACCATGAGTTAAGACCCCTGTACGATCAAGAGTGCACAGACAGCCTAACAGCAAGAGCCTCGATAGGAGTGACGAGTCCTCCGCAAAGGGAAAGAGCCCTCGATCAATGCAGAGGCCCGCTGAGCATCGAGTGTCTCGGTGCCTTACGTTAAGAGCGTAGGGCCCTCCATTCATATGGGAAGTACCCAAGACCAATGTAGTGAAACCATGAATAGTCGACTGTACCCCAGCAAGCTAACAGATAGGGCCCCCAACAAGAACGTGGGGCCCTCCATTCAAATAGGAAGCACCCAAGACCCAATGTAGAGGGCCTCCGAATGATCGAGTGTGCCAGAGCAGGTTAAGATATAGGGCCCCCGTCAAGAGCGTAGGGCGCTCCACTTGAATAGGAGGTACCCAGGACCCAAGGTACAAGGCCCCGGAATGATCGAGTGTACCCGAGCAGATTGTCAGATGGCCCCGACAAGCGCGTAGGGGATAAATTCAAACACCAAGCCCAATATACAGGGCCCCGAACAATCCAGCGTGGCCGAGAAGGCAAACAAATGGGTTTCCGACAGGTGCGTAGGACCATCCATTCAGATGAGAAGTACCCAGGACGCATTGTGGAGGGCCCCCGAATAATCAAGTGTGCCCAAGTAAGTCAACAGCTTGAGCTGCCAACAAGAGCGTAGGGCCTTCCGTTCAAATATGAAATATCCACGACATGATGTAGAGGGACCCGCATAATCGAGTGCGCCAGAGCAGGTTAACAAATAGAGTCCCGAAAAGAGCGGAGGGACCTCCATTCAAATAGGGAGTCCCCAAAACCAGATGTCGAGGTACCCAAAGATCGAATGGGCCCGAGCATCCTATCAGAATGCCTGACAAAAGCGTGAAGCCGTCCATTCAAATAAGAAGTACCCAAGATCCATTGCGGGGGGGGGGTCGAAAGATGGAGTGCACCCGGGCAGGTTATCAGATGACCCCGATAGGAGTGTGGGGCCCTAAATTCAAACACCACGACCCAATGTGCAGGGCCCCCGAACAATCCAGTGTGGCTGAGGATGCGCAGAGGGGGGAGGGGGGCTCGACAAGTGCGTAGGGCCCCATTCAAATGAGACGTGCTCAAGACCCAATGAAGACGGCCCCCGAACAGTCGAATGTGCCCAAGCAGGTTATAAAATAGGCCCCCAACAAGAGCGTAGCTCCCCCCTCTCCCCCCCATTCAGATAACAAGTACCCAAGATCCAGTGTGAAGAGTCCCTGACAGACCGAGTGTGCACAAGCAGGCTACCAGATGGGGCCCCAAGAAGAGCGTAGAGCTCTATCCAAGTGACAGAAGAATTGGAAGCGCCATAGACCAAGATTGTGGGCCCCTGAGCATATCGCGAGTGTGCCGGTAGGTTAACCGAGACCCACGGACAGGGCCCCTGAGAAACCGAGAGTGCTCCGGCAGTTTAAGATATGGGGCCCCGACCATAGTTCACAGAGCCTTTCTGGTGAATGGGAAGAATCAGTGGAAGGGCCCGTGATTGACAAGCGTGCCCTGAAACGCTAGAAGGAAGGGCCCAGCAACAGCGCAGGGCCCTCCGAGCAATTGCAAAGAAATCAAGGACAGCGTGGAAGGCTTCTTGATGATCGGGATGCCCCTGCAAGTGGACATATAGGTCTCCCAGAAACAGCAAAGGGCCTCGGGACAGTGTAAGGAGGCTTATAATTCCCAATTCGCAACTTTTTTCAGTCATTGAAGAATATTTTATTTCTCGTGGGTTGTTTACTTTCGCTTGCAACTTTTCTTGATCGTCTGGGAATCCAGAGATGTCCAATTTGGTTGCGTTTTTTGTTTTGTTTGTTAAAAATCTGCACCTGTTCGGCCGGCTATGGACCCCCTTGGAGCTAATGGGCCCCTTCGGGACCCAAGGGGTCATGGCCCCGTGCCCCCCCCCCCCCCCCCGTCTAGATCCGCCCCTGGCTTCGGTTGCAGCAGGAACAAGAACATGGACAACGAATTCATTAGTGTGTGTGTCGTCTAAGACCACTTAATGAGGGGCGCAGCCAGGATTTTCTGACAGGGGCCCTCAGCTCGGCGATAGGATGAATTACGCCGATTTTTTACTGTCTGTCAGCAGCCATCTATGGTGAAAAATGCGGCTTCGTACAGACATCACAGCCCGTACGAACATACCTGTCGTGAAACTTGCGAAATCTGAAAATTTCGGCAATAATACGCAACAACTGTAGCGCCCTTAGGCTAGACTTCTAGACCAGCCACTCGTGACCACAAGCACAGCTTGAAACACCGAGCACAGACTATGTAATCAATGCTTACTTGATAACGCTTGTTAATAGGTGTCCCCTGGTATGCCGAAGGTCGATAGCTGTGAGCATAGGAACTCATAGCTCTGAACCCATAGGACACAAAGAGGCGTGCGGTAGCACGCTAACTATCCCCTTAGCCCAACTTTCCTGCTTGGACGGCTGGTCAGATCATCCTTGGGTTTTCCATAGCACTGCTAATTCAGTCCAGCTAGAGCGACAGAACTCGGTGGCCTTTCGTAGCGATCGATTGGCATATACTGATAACTTTGCAGCTGCCTGCACCGCTCAAGAGCCAGTCCGAACTCGATTTGTGGGAGGCATGTCGGGACACATCGCTGTCTTTCAGAGACGTGCATTGGTAGATTGTCTTCCACTGCTGACAGGTGATATATGACTGAAATGAGTTGTGCGTCATCACGTTCGTCCAACCAACCATAAAGCATGCCCTTTGAGGGTTGCAGCTTTCCATACGTGGATGCATAACATACTCAAGGACGGTAAGCCCATGGTGACAAGACGGTAGTTTTGGGGCTTGGACCGTGAGGTTTGTGCTTATGATAGTCAGAGGAATAACAATGCCATGGTAAATGGACATCGGTTTGCTCCTATGATAGCCGGAGGGAGAATAACGCCAGGATGAAGGGGAGTGTCCCATCTTTGGGGTATATTTCAAAAACATGCTCTAGTGAAACGTCAGGACGAGTTAGTTTAGTAATATCACTGGTTAGTAGCACTGCGCCACCGTCAAGACATATTAAGAACATCCATTTTAATCACCTTCGAGTCCAAATTACGCTATCAACGCTTTATAAGAGTACCACGCTTCTTCTCTACGGTCGCGACCACCGTTATGACAAAAACCGTGCGCGCATCCATTGGCCCGAATCAAAGAACGTTTGTGATTGGCCCGGCGGACAAGGGCCTAGCACCAAGAAGGTCACTGGCTGAAATTTGAACCAGCGCGTCACATGGATTATGCGATATTCCCATTCCCAAAGCCAAAGCCTGCCTCGAAAATAGCCCCCGGGAAACGCCATCGGGAGAAATCAAAGCCTTGGTATGACGTTACGCTGAATTCACAGGAAAAAAGCTGCATGTGCGCAGGCCTTTTTGTCTTAACCGTGTTCAAGCTTTCGTACCATTTATTCCACAAACGTTTTTACCTATTAGCGTGTTTTAAACACTGCAGAACATACACGTCGGAAAATCAAGGCAAATGAAATGTACGATTTTCATGGTGGTGCGTAGGGATTTAAATGAGTCCCCCCCCGCAGAGTCGGCTACTTCAAATCGAAATTCCGAGCTATTCAGAAGGCTTTCTCGAAAGCTGGTATGGCCGATTAAGTCGTAGGCGCTAGATGTAGCAATAAGTGAAATGTGCAAAAAAGGTGGGATACTCCCTTTAATTGGACTGCTCCACATTTCTATGGGCTTTTAACTGAGATAGCCATTACAAGATCATTCCCCGCAGTTGACAGTTACGCCAATTTTAAGACTTCAAATCCCCTTGTTTCTGAGCGGGGCGCACGCTCCGGACTCTCGCCGCATTTTCGTCGCCCGATAATTCCCGAGATTCGGCGTCAGACCGAGCTGCAAGGCTGTCTTCGCCCGCCACCGGCCGCTAATGCGATTGGCCCCGGTCCGGGACGACCAGTAACCTAATTGGCTCCGCGCTAGATCTGCGTTTGCCGCGCGCGACGTGAATTGAGTCCGTCCCGCACGCGCTCTGGGATTCTCTTCGGCTGGCCTGTGGTTCACGCGCGGCGCACCAGGTCGAACTGAGTCAACAGTCTGTTAACAGCGCGCGACTGAGCCGAGTGTTGCGCCGACAGCCAATCCGTGCCGCTCGAGATCGGCGTCCGCACAGAATGGGGCGGACGGCGGGGCCTGACAGCCAATCTGGCATTAATCGTTTCGGGTGATGAAGACATACGGGACATGAGGACATAAAAGGCATTTCGCCAACAAAGAGCCTCATGGGCTCATCGAGGTTGGCCTACCTCAGGTTCCGTACACATACTCGAAACCAATCTTACCACCTGACCTGCATGAATTTAGCTATAAATGAGATCGTTAAACCGATAGTCCTTGTCCAGACAGTTTTTGAATGTTGCTAGAAAGGGACTTCCTACAACTTCGCTTGTCAACGCATTTCAATGTGTCACTACTCTTTGACTAAGCAACACCTGCTTCTTCATAGTTCTACTTCTAACTTTTATTAAATGAAACTGGTTTCCTCCATGTCTCGGCCTAATTTCCGGTTCTCCATATACATCAACCTTGTCTATCGCTTCCATTATCTTGTATATCTCTATCAGATTCCTCCTAAGTCTACGTTATTTCAGTGAAATAAAATCCAAGGCCATGAGCCTATCCTTATATTTCAAGTCCCCAGTCCCTTTTATCATCCCAGTTGCTCTTCGCTGCACTTTTCCCAGACGATCTTTATGTTTTTGGAAGCATGGGGACCAAGCCTGTACACAATACTCAAGGTGTGGTCTGATGCAGGCTACGTGCAACATTTTGACAACATTCCTACCCTTGTAATGAACATTTCTGTTGATAAGTCTCAGCATTGCGGTCTCACATTGTTTTTCACATTTCAAATCCCTGAAAATTATAACCCCTAAGTCCTCTTCTTCCTCGATCTGTTATGACTCCTAGCCTCTCATTTTAGATATGTTGCCCTTACTGCTAAAAGTGCCCAAATGTATCACCTTACACTTACCATCATTAAATGACATCTGCCACAGAGAAGCTCACTTCACGAGTTTATTTAATTCAAGTTGAATTTGGTTCACCTGATCGGTATTTATCGACAGGCCTACCAATTTAATATCATCAGCAAATTTTAGCACCTACTCCTCAATCCTAGCTCAACATTATTCACAAAAATCATAAAGAGAAAAGGGCTCAACACCGACCCTGTCGAACCCCACTCTCGATTAATTCCCGCTGAGATTGTGTACCATTGAGCACTACCCTTTGCCTTCTGCTTAGCAAACGTGCATTTATCCAGCTAAGAAGTTTCCCTCAATACCACGCAATTTTAATCGATATAGGGGCACGTTGGCGTGGTATCTTTTCAAACGGCTTACTATAGTATAGATATACATAATTTAATTATTTCCTTTATCTGTCTGATTGGTAACATGCTATATAGACTCTAGAGGATTTGTTAAACATGAAATACCAGAAAGAAAACCATGCTGACTCCTGTCTGTTGACTGATGCCTTTCTAGGTATGACTAAACGCTAGCCTTAATAAAATTATCTACGATCTTACACACAATTGAGGTAAGACTCACAGACATGTAGTTGCTGACACTTTTTTGGTTCCCTTCTTAAATATCGGTACTACATGGACATTGTGCCACCCTCAGGTGCTTCTAAAAACTCAGTGATTTATTGAATATGAGCATAAGAGGGCAAGCTGAAGTGCTAGCCCATTGATTCAACATTCTGCTACAAATCTGTCAGGTTCGGCCGCCTTACTAAACTTGATCTTCTCAAAACTTTCCCCTACCATACCCTCGGTCTTCGTTAAGTCTGCAAGACTGTCTTCAGTCACATTTTGTCTATTTTAGGGAGATCACACAGTCTTCTTTATAGAAACTGACGAAAATTGTCTACTAAGAGTATCTACAATGTCCCTGTCCTCCACTACAGACTTCCCATCTTCCTCAAGGGGGCCGACAGAGGATCCATTAGGCTTAAATTTGTAGCAACTAAAAAATTATTAAAACGTGCCCGGGTGGCCGGTTGGATGTCCTTCGCTCGGGTGGGGGTCAATTTGACCCCATAAGATATCAGGAGCTAAGAGCGCTAGAGGCACCAAATTTATAGGGTGTGTGATCTGTTTGAAAACTCACTTACGTCAAGTTTTGAGGATCCTAGGTTATGACCTTAAGGTCTAATAAGATCAAACAAGGTCAAACTCGAAGTTGGCCTCCAAGTGTCCCTAAAGCCTAAATACCTGTTCCAAGCAAAAGCTTGAATACTCATTTAAGGTCAGTGACCTTGTTTGATCTCTCGAAGATCATGGTGAACAAAATCATCAAGATTGCTTTGAGTTTTGCATCTGAATAAGTGACAAAGACCACGCTAGACAGCATGTTTCTAAAACGAAACGTTTACCTGGGTCATTTTAGGCCAATGACCTATTCTTATCTTTAAAAAGTTCATGGAAGATGTCTAACGCGGTTCCTGTTATCAGCAAATTCGAAATGAGCACCGCAAAGTACCCTATACAGCAAGCCATAGAGTTATAAAACAGGTCGGTCTTGACCTTGGTCTGACCTTTATGTCAGACCCTAGGTCAATGGAATTTGGTTATTCAATTGTTGTGTTGCCTAAGAAAGTATCTCAGAGATGTATGGCTTTGCATAACACTGTGTTGTTCCGTCAGAGTGAACGATTCCCTAGAAATTGATTTTTCTGAATCCATGGCCCGACTTTGACTTGCCGTAGTTTAGCGACCTTACTAGGTACATTCAGTTTTTTTATGCTACACGATCTGCTATTCTCCAGTTATGCTAGTCTCCAGTTATGCAAAATTTGGCAAGGCTACGTAAAGCTGTTCGAAGCAATTTCGGAAAACCCCTCGGGCGGGGTCAATTTGAACCTCCCCCCCCCCCCCCCCTCCTCACTCGAGCGCTTGTTAACGTCGTCGAAGCAAGTGTTCGCAAGTCGTTTTTCCGATAATTTTTTGCCTGCCCTGATTTCCTGCTTAAGCTTTATTGCTGCAATCATATACACTGTCTTGTTGCTTTCCATGCTCTGCAAGTTTTGCT
This sequence comes from Pollicipes pollicipes, assembly GCF_011947565.3. Classification (NCBI taxonomy): domain Eukaryota; kingdom Metazoa; phylum Arthropoda; class Thecostraca; order Pollicipedomorpha; family Pollicipedidae; genus Pollicipes; species Pollicipes pollicipes. Next base: position 28,249,671 of record NW_023596746.1, on the reverse strand, counting down.
ATCATATGCCTCCTTCCTCACCGCCATCAAATTGCGCACTTTCTGTGTCAACCATGGGTTTCCTAGAACTATTTTCTCGAAGTTTCCTGGAGGGAATGAACCTTTTCTGTCCTTCATTTGAACTATCTTTGAACACTTTCCACATCCAATGTGTAGTGAGGCAAGTTAGAGCATCTTCCCACTGCGTGCTAGCGAGAAAGGCTGTTAGCTCTTCGAATCCAGCAAGCAATCTACCAATTCCTAACAAACTTCGGAATAAGAGTATTATTAGCTTTACCTGAATATCCTAGACACATTGAAAGCCTCGCAATATTTTGGTTACTATTTCCCAGTGTCTCACGTACTGTCAAAGCGTCTACCAACCCCTCCTCATTAGTCATAACTAGATCCAAAATATCATCTCCCCTCGTGGGCTGGCACACCACCCGCTGAAGAAAACGTTCCTCAAAACCAGGAAGGGTATTTTTGTGGTTATTTGACAATCGGTCAAAATCTACGCTACAGCCTGGGATGTTGAAATTTCCCAGCACTACGCATTTTCCATTCACACTTCCACAAATTTCTTTACACATTTATATGTCCAGATCCTGACGACTATTTGGAGGGATACAGAAAGTTCTTTTGCGTAATTTGGTGCCCTTCGGCACAACCAAATCTATCCAGAGGGATTCTGCACTATCGCCATTCTTCAAACTCTCTACAATTTCACATTTATATGGGTACGTTCGTACACCCTTCTCAGAGAAATGGAGTCCATCCCTCTGATAGAGATTTCTACAACTGAAAACCTGTCTCACTCGTCCACAAACATGAGCCCTAGCTTTCTGCAAAGTTTCCCCACTCTAGCATCGGTCGCCAGCGCACTGGAGCTCCACTCAGGAGGTGCTTCGAACTTGGGAAGAATGCCTGTTACCACCATCTTACTTTCACTAAGCTGCAGAGTGGCCAAAAGTGTCTTATAATCTTGAATTCCCTCCTCGCTATTTTCATTCCCTATATTATGGACTCCGACCTGCACAATGACTGTACCGTCCTGATTTTCGCTGGTGACCTTCGTTACCAATGGCATTAGGTCCTTGACTTTGGTCCCAGGGTAAGTAAGACATCTCCTTCCTTGCCTTCCCTTGATGCAAACTATTGATAGGCACAACTCGAGAGTCCCCTACTGCAACAACCCCTGTTTCACCACATTTTTACTTGGACCTAAATCACCCCGGGATCATCCTGCAGTGTCTCAAAACTGTTCCTAGCAAAACAGCTGCACTTTCTACACTTACATGTGAGGGTCATCATCGTATTCGATGGTACCTGCCATTCTTCATTCTTGTGGTCGGAGTGTCTCTCCTTACTATCATCCTGACCTACATCTGGCCTATTCACTTTAAGCCTGTCCTACCAAGCCCGTATCCTGTGATCTGTATCTAGCCTACCCTCCTAATTGCCATCCTGTCTAAACTTAATCTTCTTGAGGTCCTCGAGCATGGCTTTTAGCTCCCCGAACTCACCCCTCTACTCGCTCTAGCTGGCTCCCCTCGAGCACCCTTTAGCTCCCCGAACTCAGTTGATACCTTCACCAACCCCTCATTCTTACTACGATTAATACAATCCTGCCTATCCTTGTAAATCTGTAGTTCTTCCCTCAGAATCATATTTTTACTCATAGTGCCCCCCCCCCCCCCCCACACACACACTGCACCTTCCCTAGCTCCTCTTCCAGGCTCACGATCTCTTGATTACTCAGTTGACACCTGCATTCACACTTTCTTGCCCTAGTGCTCTTTTTTTTTTTGTTCGTTCAAAAAAACGAGCACTATTTAGAACACTATTTGACGACCTGATTTCGACTCAAACTTGAAATAACCTTACTCTATCTCCCGCTAACTCCGAAAATACGGCTTAAGTCTGACCACTGACGGGATAGTACTTCCTAATGCACCCCACACCGGACACTGCACGACAAACACTGCTCTGACTTCATACTCTCCCGCTCGTCTCAAACTCGAAGGCCGCAGGGGAGCAAGTGATAATCTAGACGCGCTTACATTGAAAGAACATGACCGATATCCAAGAAGCATCATTGTACATTCCTTATGCATGAGCTGTATTAAGGATATGCGATAATGTGTATCGCGTGCTGGCAGTTTTTTCTTAAATGGATTTTCTGCGCCCTGCGCCCTGCTTTTGACATTTGACACGCATGTCTTCAACATGAAACTCGCGTCATATAAGTCATTCAAACGAGAGTTATCAACTAAAGGTGTGTGAGCCACGTTGAAGTGTGAGGCCACTTTTGCCAGCCGTCTGCCGTCGCTGACCGGTTCCACTGCCGGAGCTGTTGTATAAAACATGTGCGTCGTGTGCTCTTGTCGATTGCGACGGCTTGCACTTATGGAAGTCATAATTGATCGTCGTATGCATCAATACAAAAGCCTAATTCTGGCCTGAGGCGTAGAAGCCAGCGTTGCATGTGCGGTGGTTATGCTGATGCACGCGACTTAGTTTGCACCGCAGCGTTCAGCTGCTGGTGGTAGACACCAATGCCAGACTGCATTCTGGATCAGAGTCTTTGACACTGTTTGTGCCAAACATGACGACACTCACGTATTCACTCAGCGCCATCTATCACGCAGCGTCATTTAAATGAATACAGGAAATGTGTGTTTTGTTACGCCGTGAACCACGCGCGCTGAACACTTTCAGAGGAAATTGGAAGCTGCCTAGCAGACGCACAAGACGGAGCTCACACGGCCCTCTCATGAAACATGCGTATAATTTGCCGGAACTTTCGGAGGGCATTGAAAGCTGCCTGGTGGGCGCACAAGGTAAAACTCACACGGCCTTCTCATGAAACATGCGTATAATTTGCCGGAACTTTCGGAGGCCATTGGAAGCTGCCTGGTGGGCGCACAAGGTAAAACTCACACGGCCTTCTCATGATACATGTGTATAATATTCCAGAATTGGTTTTCTGATGTCCGGGCCCAGCCAGTCTTTATTTCCAGATGATGCAAGCGTGGAAATGCCACTGAAATCCACACATCGATTCCCACAGATGGCCGAAAACCCGTCCTGAACGCATCGTGTCCTCCGTCGATGCCGCGTGAGGACCAGTTTCCCACCTTGAATAGTCTTCCAAAGATGTCAGGCTTAATTCCACGGCTTCACCACTGCAAATACAGCTTGCAGCTGTCATTGGGCTACACTCAGCAGCGGAGCGGGCCACAAGTGTGGTGTGCTTACCAACCAACTGCATCCAAGTATCCTGGGTGGAGTAGGTACTTAGGAAACGTTAAGGTCCAAAGTTGGCTCATTCATACTGCAGTCATGTGATAATGTAGATTAGGCTAATTAGCATGCTGCCATGCTGGACAAAATACGGCGATGGAACGCAAGTTGTGATGCAAATAACCCGACCAAACTACTCAGACAAACGATAACCACAAGCTGTGATGGCAGCTACAGCCATTAGCTGTTCCCCAGAACAGACTGATGCCCCAGCAGTGTTTGCAATAGGCCGAGAAGGTGGTAGCCTTAAACTCGCAGAAACGTGGCCTGAGTTCCCACAATCCCTGAAATTGGTACATTTCACAAAAATAAACAAACACACACGGCGCGGCTTTTCATGCCCCGCGCCATGAAGGGGCGCAAACAAAGAGGAGAAATAGGCCGCCACTTGCAACACATAAGGAGGTGCATGACGTGACCTACGCACAATCACGGTCACAAGCGCCGGCTCGTTGGCTGACTTGTTCTGATCACGGGTCTCCGGAGCTGGTGAAAATGTACGCCTTCGTTTTGGCGTGATGTTGACCACCAATGGCTGTGACCGTCCGGCGACGACACTCTTAGTACTGAGCAAGGGTGCGATGCTCATGCAACAAGGCGGCACGGAGCCGTTGGAGGGACTCGACGGCACCACTGGCGTGGCATCGCTCCTGCGTCCAATAACTACGCCTGTTCAGAAAGTTATTGCATCTGGAAATGGTCGGGTGTTTCACACGATGCGTTTCCTGGGAATGAAATCCGGTTAGGCAGCTGTGATGGGACGAAGGCATGGGCTAGTGACCACCACCTTGTGATAGTGACGTGATACGTGATACGTGTGATACCCTGATGCCTTGATACCGTGATAACTTGTGGCGTGATAGTGTCGTGCTACTATCAACCCCAGTGGAACACGTTAGCCACGTTGCGATACTTGATCAAGATGTGACCTTGAAATCATTGTTGTTAAATGCTTCACCCACATACGCACTTGTATTGTTTCCCTGGTTGTTCACCAGCAAAGCCGACTTGTTCCGGAGCCTGCAGCCTTGCAGGCCACGAACAATCTGGGCTGATCTGGAAGTAATGAACTGCGTTTCAGGCATGATTATTTTCATATTCCTGTTGCAAAACCTGTGATATCAGTGATTCTCGGATTTGAAAGCCGAATCCCGTCGGCCAGCGTCCAGATCGGTGCCCTTCAGTATGTCAAAGCCCATCAATGCGGAGGGGTCAATGACCGTGCCAAATTTTGTCAGAGGGCCGGGTCCGTTGGGGGGCCAAGTCGGCATTGCGGGCCTCTAGACCTGCTGCCTCGTCCGGGTCGAAGTCAGCGCTGCGTACTTCCGGACCTGCTGCCCCTAGCAGGGGCCAAGGTCAGCGCTGCGGGCCTCCGGACCTACCGCCCCGTCCGGAGTCAAAGTCAGCGCTGTGTACTTCCGGACCTGCCGCCCCTATCAGGAGTCAAGGTCAGCACTACGTGCCTCCGGGCCTGCTGCCCCTATCAGGGGTCAAGGGCAGTGCTGCGGGCCTCCGGACCTGCCGTCCTGTCACGTGAGCGCAGCCGCTGCGTGCGGCGGCGGCTCCCGGCTTCTGAACACCTGCGAGTGGCAGCACATTTGCACGCAGCCTGGGTGGTGGCCAGTCGCGCCGAGCAGGTCCGGTCAGGCCTCATATTATCAATGGCCTTAACAGGCGTTAAACTGAACATCAGGTATCAAGGTATGGCGAACGACGAATAGACGAGTAAAGTGGCAATGTGATTGTCTGAAAAGCAGGGGAAAACAGCATGCATGGTGTCCAACCATCAATGGAGAAATAGATGGCTGGACATTATGGTTGGTTTGGGGAATAGATGGAGACATTATGGAGAAATAGATGGTTGGAAACCCCGGGTTGAATTATCGTTTGAATTTTGAAAAGCTCTTTGCCTTTTCATAATGCGGGTGGGAATATGGTATGTCTTTATAGGGCAATATTGTGTTTCGCATGCAACGTGTAAACGCCCGACACCCTCAACCAACAATGAAAGGCGGGTATGTGTCAACTCGTCTTGATGTTGACACTAGCCACGGGCATGTGATGATGTCTCCGGCGAATTATAATGCATATTTATGGCCTATTGCTGGTGGACATTGCCAACATCAAGATCGAGGGACCGAACGTAATGGGAATGTCCAAAAACAAAGACCATATGTTGTGAGGCCACGAATACAGGGACCGAATTTGACAAGTTTATGGGTATGAAGGGTCATATGTTACTCGGAGTTCGGGTATGGAGACCAATCAAAGCGGCAATCCTGGCAGAGGGACCGATTGCAATGATGTGTTCCAGGTCGAGGGAGCCTGACGGCGCGGTCAGGGCAGAAAGGGGCAAATCTGAAGCGGTGGCCCGGAAGAGGTACCGCATCTGAAATCGTGGTCCGGCAGAGGCACCACATCCGCATCTGAAGTGGTGGTCCGCAGAAGTACCACATCTGAAGCGGTGGTCCGGAAGGGGTACCGCGTCTGAAGCGGTGGTCCGGCAGGATGTACCGCATCTGAAGCGGTGGTCCGGCAGAGGTACCGCATCTGGAGCGGTGGTCCGGCAGAGGTACCGCATCTGAAGCGGTGGTCCGGCAGAGGTACCGCGTCTGAAGCGGTGGTCCGGCAGATGTACCGCGTCTGAAGCGGTGGTCCGGCAGAGGTACCGCATCTGAAGCGGTGGTCCGGCAGAGGTACCGCATCTGAAGCGGTGGTCCGGCAGAGGTACCGCGTCTGAGGCGGTGGTCCGGCAGATGTACCGCGTCTGAAGCGGTGGTCCGGCAGAGGTACCGCGTCTGAAGCGGTGGTCCGGCAGAGGTGCCGCATCTGAAGCGGTGGTCCGGCAGAGGTACCGCACCTGACGCGGGGACCTGCAGAGACTGGAGGTGCGGTGCCGCTCTCCAGCCTCGGCCGCTGCGCATCGATTCAGGTGCGTGGGCGACCGTGGTCCGGACTTATCGATTGGGCCAGATGCCCGCCTCAGCGCCGCTGGCGTGGTGGCCGGTGTTCGCCGCTCAGGGCAGGCCTTCAGCCGCCGGCACCACCGCAGGGTGAGGTCGCCGCGGGCGCGTTCGTCAGCTTGTTTGCGATGTTCCGTGACGCTTGATTAAACACGCAGGTCCGTTGTGCGTGCCGACTGGCAGTTTGTCCTCGTCGCTAACGGGTTAGGTCGTTAGTGTCGCGGCCAGACGCTGGGACTGAAACACTGAACTGAACGGTCACAAAACCTGACTGACACGCTGTGTATTCGGCAGACGTCCTCGCCTATTTGCGGTTATTCAGGTGTCTCGCGACAAGAAATCTCAAGGATACGTTTTCCCTTCAGCTATCTGATTTATCTTGCGATATAAGTGGCGTTATTGTGGTGTTTGCGGCAGCATTCGATCTTCCTTATGGGATGCGGTGTCTGTTGTTTTCTTTTGTTGGCTTGCCTCTGTCATCTGCTGTCGTTTGATGCAGCTTTTACCCGAGAGGTGTTTCTTGACACGACCGGCGATGAATCTGCTCCAGCGCTCTGCAAAAATTTATGTTTGTTAAGGATAAAGCGGATTTTATGTCGGTATGCATGCAGCCATCGAACATAAGTGACGCGCAGCAGCGTGAAGATCGCTAACTGTGCAGCTGTGCCACAGCTATGCTCAGGTTCGGCTGCTTGCACCGATTCGCCCGAAGCACTTTGCTTATTTTTCCCTGTGAATCATTCCAGCCCTCTAGTACATGCATATATATGAAAGAACTTATAAAAAGTGTTTGAATCTCTTGAATAACTCGAAGGGATTGGATTCGCTGGAAACTGCTCTTGGGGTAGATATATTGAACGTTGTTGTTCACTATCCGTATTCCTCTGGTGTCTTTGGTTGTGCCAGAAGTTTTCACTTCATGCTGTAATGTTCTGGCAAAACTTGGCGAAACGCTACCGGAGACTGTCAGCAACCGACTGGAACGGTTTTTTCAGAGAGCTCCACCAGTTAATAGTAGATACCACTGGTGGAAAGGTGTCAGGAATTTAAACAATGAAGTACATCAAAAGGTGCACACACGTGGCGTATGTACTAGTCGAGAGAAACGCAGCAACCAGATAGCGCTATTAACCTGTACAAGCGTGTAACTACATTGCAAGAATTACCATAATGAATCAGCCCGATTAGCAGTTTGGTGTGCCTTGGCCATCAATTGGCAAATCGTACAACTTAAGTCTGGTAGCACTAGTGCCATGCATTAATTACGAGTATGCTTCCGCAACTTGCGCTATGAGAGAACGCAGCGCAAAAGCAAAGTCGTATCCTTTGAAAATAAGTGGTGCGCTGTCGGAGGCGTCGGAGGTAACAGACGTCTTCCACAACACTAACTAATAAAATAAGCACCGAAGAAGTAATGCGATCCATTGCGTTAGATGACGTAAAAGAGAATGCAACTTGTCATTTCCCATAGCTAACCGTTTCACTTGCATGAACACAGCATGCATATGTCCGATTCGCACCACATCTGACTTCAGATATTGCAACCTTAATGGCCATAACGCACCGTACATAATAGCATCGGTCGCAGCTGGGTCGTAAATTAATCCACAGATGTTCATCATTGATGGAATCACCACTCCACGCACCCCGCCCACACCACCCACATGGGTGGTTAATGGAATCCGCCATCCCTGGCGAGGTGGATTCGAATCGCTTTAAGCACTCGCTAATTGCCCGTGACCCGGCTGGTAGCAGCTGCCGAGATAAAGGCCAGGCAAGGTCAGAGGGTAGGAGGAACCGTGCGCGGCATGTCGGCACGTTCAACTTTCGCCATGAAGTTCCGTCTCTGACCTGAAATTTCACGATCAGAGGACAGAGTGAGGACTCCGAAACACCGCTGCTAAGCGCGGGCTTTGCTTACAGAAGTCCCGCCAATCCAAAGGTTCAGCCCGGACCTTGAAATTCTTTAATCTTTAAATGAAAGGCACGACACATCTGAAAGGCACGTATTTGTAGCGGCCGCCACCACATTTGTTGCCGTCGACCATTTGCTTACCCTGACCTCCAGTTGACTAAGTGTCCGTCCTTCATCATATATGATGGAATGTGTTGTGAGCTGAGCAAAAAGCTGGTCTGACGGCACATGCAGTGTTACTGCTGATCGTTGGTGGCCTCCTCTTGTGCCCTTATGATCACAGCTGACTCTGCTCATGCACTATGCATGGCACTCAAGCCGCCAAACATGTTGCAATATTTGATGAGTAATGAGCGTCACAGACATTGAAGGTCATTTTTCAAACTTTATCAATCTTCATCCTATTCCGAACTAAGCTTAGATTCCAAGTTCGTGATCAGAGCTGACTCTCTTCATGTATTATGCATAGCAATCAGATTGGCAAACATAACCCGCTGTTTCCAGAGTACCGAACCTCAAACATCCGCAGTCCCTTCTTTCCAAGGTTTTTCTTCGGTTTCCTCCCAAACATGTTTACATTCCAAGTTCTGACTGTCAGCTTCGCAGCCCAGGAAAATTGTTTTGTCCGATCTTCAGGTCGCCTCTGGGCTGGAGCTGTGCAGTTCGATTGGTATCGCCCTTGGATTGTCTCACAATATAGATCCCGATTGAACAGAAAACAGCTGGCACTCCGCGCAGACGCCACAAGAATTCAAATGGGTCGGAGTGGCACGATCAATACGGTTCAAACAGGCAATCAATGTCTGACTAGATATTCCAACAATCCGTGCATGACTTAGGAGCTGATCTGGAAAGCGAAAATGAATGCGAGCCCAACCGGCTGCTATCTCAGGCCCGCAATCTCCAAGACAAGACGTAACCAGAATACCGAAGTTGAAAGAGCGGTCGGGCGCAGATGTGGTCTGAATGCGCGCGGCGAATATTGAGTTATCGATTCTCGTTGAGACCTTGGTACATTTTAAAGAAAAGAAGGTCGAGGCCAACGAAATTCGAGCACGATCCATCCCCGCAAGGGCAGCTCTGACAACATGAAAGCTCCTGCTAACTTGAAAGGAATCAGTGTGGGACCATCAAAACCAGCATACCTTGCCTGACTACAAAATTGCTTCCCACGGCCTGGGCGCAATCGTGAGCACAATTCAGACATTTTGTTTGACTCGGTGCTGTCGTTTCAGTCGCAAACAGACACCCAAACCTTAATCTTTCAGGGAGGAGGTGAGGGCTGTGCGCGATCAGCGGCTGGCGGTGCTGCTGAGCGGCTGGCGGTGCTGCTGAGCGGCTGGCGGTGCTGCTGAGCGGCTGGCGGTGCTGCTGAGCTGCTGACGGCGCTGCCGAGCTGCTGACGGTGCTGCTGAGCTGCTGGCGGTGCTGCCGAGCTGCTGGTGGTGCTGCTGAGCTGCTGGCGGGGCCGTGGAGCGGCTGGTGGTTCTGCTGAGAGGCGGTGGTACTGCTGAGCCGCTGGCGGTGCCGATGAGCTGCTAACGATGCTCCCGGCCCACTGGCGATGTTGCCGGACTGCCGGCGGTGCTGCTGAACGCCTGGCGATGCGGCCCAGCTGCTGAAGGGGCTGCGGGGCGTCACATCATGTACGCCAACCCGACGTCGTGCGTGGATGACGACATGGAGGAGAGTGACGGTGAGTCGGCGGCGGCGGGTGCTGGCGAGGCACCCTCACTTGAGGCACCGGAGCGAGCAGACGACACACCCACAGGGGTGAACCTTTTTCCCATTTTTTTTCGAAATACCACTTTCCCTGGCACCATTAAACGCGTCTTGGAATGTTAATTCTTGACATTGCATTTTTGTTGGAAACATCGAAGATGATGAGACCACCATAAGGCACTGGCTTTTAACTTGCATTTTGACATGTTTTCATGCGTGCACGTAGCATGTCGCTTAACGCATGAGCGGAACCATAGTCGTCAGGTACCTTGATGTCTTATTTATGCGCCGATGATATCTGAGTCCTGTGGATGAGCTGTTGCTCTTGAAAGGTCTTTATCAGGTACACCCACCCCGTGTCATATCATTACTGGTATGAATCATAGCTGGCATTTTCATCAGTGATAGTCGCTAGTGGTTCAAACCACACAGAGACACCAAGAACGTGCCAGTGGTTTTCTGTAACGAACCTCTTGTTTGCTGCTGTTATGCTCCTTTGCTCCTGATCCTGTGCTTCTGTCCCTGTGCTCCTTCCGCTGTGCTCCTGTTGTTCCGTGTGATGGACATGCAGAGTAGGCGATGGGCTCGAGACATGACCTCGGGTGCGGCGTCCAGTCGCCAACACGACCCACGCTCTGCCGCGGCTCTGGAAGCACCAGCAACCTGTGTGGATCAGGCTTCGGACTTTGGATCAAACAAATATTGTATCCGATTCCCTCTGCAGGAAAGGCCAGCTTACTGTTGCCTGTCACGCTATGGCCACTGGTTTTCACCGGTGGAAACAGTACTGAAAACCTCAACAATTCCACGCGTTGCTATTGACTTTAGTAGTTGACACGACGCTGAGTCACGGCCTCATGTGCGTCAGACGAGACCCGGTCGTCGGCGGCATCCCGGCTCTTCCGCTGGGTCTGCTGCTGTGGCTGCCTCGTCGACTGTCTCAGCTCGCTGCAGAGCTGGCACCAGCGCTCGGTCCGCGACCGTAAGAAGCGCAGCATCCGCGTCATCCGGGTGAGTCTCGCCGTGCCAGGTCGGCCTCAGGCGTGCTCCCACCTCCTCATCCACGCAATCGCCTCCCACCTCCTCAGCCTCCGCTCTCCCAGCCGTGTCCGCTGTCGGCCGCGCCCCGTCCTGCCCACGCGAAGGGTGTCGGCCGTGCCAGGCCCGACCGCCACGTCCTCATCAGCAGAGCACACACGGTCGGGCGCGGCCGCCCTCACCTGATCCGGCGTCGCCGTCGCGCAGCTGGACCACGCTCCCGTAGGACCGGCCCCGGACCGGCGCAGCCGACGGCGCCGCCCGGAGACCGCCGATGTGATTTACGACCTCGACGGTTCACGTGGGCGCAACGATGACCCGCAGCTGATTGCAATCTATAGCGGATTGCCGGAGCTAACTCCGACTCTGTCAGCGGAATGAAGATTGATTGTGGGCTTGCTCTTAACGGGCCACAACGCAGCTAGGCGGTGCTCAACTCACGACGGATCAAGCCACCAGCACATCGAAGCCCAGACATAATGTGCTGCAATCACTCTGAAGACACTATGGCTTTACCTTGCGGCCAGGGGCAACTCGCATGTCCTGACCCGACTCGAAGCTGACGCCACGCGTCCACCGTGAATCGGCTTCACTGGCGTTGCGGCCTCCGTCCCCTCGCTGCGCCTGGTCCAGCGCTACCAGCGCCGAGCCCGCTCTCGCTGGCGGTGCTGGGCCTGCGACGTCGGCGCCTCATTTGCTTGCGTGTGGTGCCACCGGCCGTGACACCGGAGCAGACGAGGCTGCGGCACTGCAGCAGGCGCTGATTGCGGTTTACCGCCGGCGGTTCTCCGCGTCTCATTGCGTGTGGCCTGTTGAGTCGTCTTGGCCTGAGGATGTTGTGTTGCTTATCATGAAGCAATGTGCGCAATTAAGCTATCATCACCTACTGTAAGTAAGGTGTAAGACATGTCCTCACATATCACGCTGACATCTGCTTCTGATTCGTTGACATGAAGACAATACCGTTGTCACTGCTCTTTGCAAGCTGTTTTCGCTCCTCATACCGGCTAGTAGCATCGTAGCGGAACAGACACCTCGACCGACATGGTAGCGCCATCTGTTCAGGCTGCAAATAGATGTAAAAAGCTTCATCCACCCTGAAATGATTTCCTGGTGGTGCTCCAACTGCCATGTGTGGTGTTCTCCAAAAATGGGATCGTTTATTACGCCTGGATTGCTGACGAACGAATCGAATTCCGCGCAAGACCCAGAACTGAACGGTCGAGCTCGGCTATGGCTGCCATCAGTACCCGATTGGATGCAATCGGTCGCAACGCCCCTCGACTGTTGAGCTGAATGTGGTGGTCATATCAGGCTATGGGCCTGGACTCCGGGATCACGGAGCGTGCTGTCGGGACGACGTGGTCTGAATGCCGCTGTATTCGGCCGCCGAACCGTGGGGACCGGGTAACGGAAATCCCGCCCTCGCTGCCGCGAATGCCCGGAACACGCCGGCTCCTGCGCCAGTCTGCGATGTGTGTGGCCTAGTTTCCGGTGGTCTATCGGGAGCCAGCGGCGCTCTCAACCCGCGCCAGTCTGCCGTGATGTCCGTCTCGGGGGGTCGCGCGCCGCTCGGCCGACGCGCGTGTGTCGGCCCCGAGCACGGGATACCGGTCTGTAAGTGCGGGTCGCGTGGTCGGGCAGGAAAGCCGTGGGGGTAGCCTGAGCCAGCGGTGACAGCCGCAGTCGAATTATTTGGTCGACTGAAATCCGTTGAGAAGAGTTTGTTCTTGTAGTCAGTTGCAGAAAAACAATTTATGTATTTCACAGACAGTTATATAAGGCAAAGCACGCATATTGATATATCACGTTCTACAAAACGATAAGTAAACCAGTTTTTAACGTACAACTTTGTTTTGCAACCAGCAACACAAAATTGTTGCGGTTTTACAGCTCATTAAAGGAGTGTGTCTAGACAAGTTGGGATTTTTAACTATGCACGTGGGATGGTAAAGAATTTCGAATAAAAAATTTTGGTGTCATTGGTTTCTACCAATTCGCCTTCATTGACAAGATATTGCCACAGACTCCAAATTTTATTTCCTTTGTATAGAAGAGTGAAGTTATCGGGTAGACCCCAAACAACATTTACCACTAATACCGTTGAGAAGGTACCGTTAGCTCTAGCCAATCTATTTTCGAGGATGTCGCTTGTCAGTGCTGACAGCAGCTTGCGAGCGCAGCGATGGCGGCGGACATAATCGATCTTTTTATTTTTTGTTTACATTCAGCTGAGGGCTGCGGGTGTACGGGGTTGGACGTATGGTAAGGCTGGTCAGTTGATACGTACCGCGACTAATTCGTGTTGAACTACTGTATACTGAGATGAGGCATAAGTAATGCGTCGTGTTAATCAGCTGCGCTAAGCTCTATGACAATATGATTGTTCTATGTTGTTTTGGCAGCAGCTATTGGCAGCTAAGATTCCTGTACCCTGAAATTAATGACCAAATTCCGAACGCACGTGCCCTGAATTCAGCGTTCGAGATAGCAAGGCACGCACATATTACTGGTGTATATCGATATCGCATGTTCAGATTAACATATTTTTCCGTCTCAAATTACGCAAGGGATCTTCAAGTGCGTACCGCTCTGTACCGCCAACGCTCTCACTATACGCACGAGACCGTAGCAACCAAGAATATAGCCATGCGACACGCTCGCCGTTACTCGCCACATATAAGCCAGTGCATTCGTGCTTTTTTGCTCGCTGATTGGTTCATTTTTAACGTTTATTTGTTCACGTACAGCCGCCGATGCGATCGATAATAATAAATGAATACAAACTTTTTCTAGACACAAACGCACATTCAAGCGCCAAAATTAAAGATAGATAGTTGCAAAACTCCCCATACGCGTGCATTTGGAAAACGTAAAATACTAGGACACACCCGCTTTAAGTATGGTTCGCAATTCGAAAGGCAAACGGATTGAAGCTGAACGCGATATTTGGAGACGATGTTTAGCAAAGTGTTGCATATGCCCACCATGTAATTTCACAACCAGGCATAGTTTTGGTGTCCAAATAAAAAAATAAGCATTGTGCGTGATGCGCAGAATCTTCATCAGCATCTACAGAAATAAGGTTGCGTTTCGGGGCTGAATTACTGATTTACCGCATTGAGGATCATAAATGAAGCTCCACAAAAGACATCACTATAATGCAAGGGAGAGCAAAAACACGCACGGCAGGAATGTGCATTTCTTGTCATTGATGGATATGTTCCTTGCAATAAAGCTAATAGCCCTACCCAAAAAATTTAAATACATTGTTAAAACGAGCTGTGCATTAAACATGTTTATCAATGATCGATACACGGTACTTGGTTTGCTTTTGTCTTAAATGGCATGGTTATCAATTCTGACATTTGGGATGGAGTGAACGACGACTGTATTAAAATGTTGCGAAAACAGTTGTGTACATTAACAATTAACAAGTTCGTATGCAGCCACTCAGTTATTAAGCAGTTGTTAAAGGTAATAGGCTATTGTTTATTGTAGTTGTTCCAGCATGGACACTTGATGTATACCGCTAGAAACGGCCAAAAGAGTGAGTTTTTGAATTTCGACTGATAAGTTATTTACATATGCTTGTTGGTTTATCATTTAATAGCATTTTGGGTATCCTTGGGATAACTTCCTCGGTCATATAGGCGTCGTATAATTGTGGTTAATGCCTTAGAAAAAAAGCATTCAATTTATGAGACATTATGTCATTTGATTTGTCATGGGTGTCTCTTCCCGAAATTTGTCATTCTTTTCCTACGCGTTTATGAAATTTTAGTGCGTTTCACATTTAATTGGATCAATAACATTTTTGTTTTATTTCACCACAAAAATATTTCGTTTTGGCCAGCATGGTTAGAGTGTTTTTACATTGGTCGCATGTAAATCGATTCATGACTACATCTACTAAGAACAGTTTATCCACTTATATCCACTACGTAGTAGATATGAACAGAATGCGGTTCTGGTGTAAATCGACTCAGATCTGAGCGAATTTACATACAGGCGCATTTTTTGCGTAAATCTACTCGTGAGCAAACCTGCACATGCGCAGCCCTTGAATATACCGACTCAGATGTGAGTAGATTTACATAGCAGCGCTATTCTGTGCATATTACACCGCGGAGTATATCTCAGCAGACGAGCTGCTCCGTGTAGATGAATTCATGACGTGATGTAAGCGTAAGCACCATTCAGCGCAATTCCACTGTCGAGTAATGCTAATCAGGAGAGGTGCTTTGCATGGATGCACTTCCGACGCGATACACACGGCAAAGCTGTTCTGTCTGGAGCGTGACGCGAAACATTGTCAACTGCATCGCGATCTGACCTACGCAGGAGATTGACTGGACAGGATTTCCCACGCACACGCCGAATCTATGTGGCGGTGCGCATGTGCGCATGCGCAAAAGTGTCGCATAAATATGACTTGGTATACACAGAAGTGCGGTTTGGTGTGAACCGACTCAGATTTGTCATGATCTACGCAGCGAAGCCTCAGTTAGTCAATTCATGAGTCAATATAAACGCCCCCTTTTATGTTTGGTGTTAATATTTCTGTCGTATTGGGAAGGAATTTGCAATGTTGCTTTTATCAAATGTCATGTATGTATCGTTCATATCATCTGTCCGTCCTTACCGGAGACTAGAAACTCCCATGATTCGTGTCGCACGTGTTTGTGTAACCAGGGCGATGGGACTGTGCACAGTTTGAAACAGAACATTATTGTTATGGTCGGGCATCAGTAAACAGTCGTGTTTTTGCTCGATCCCAGAACACTAAATTATGCTTATATATCCCCGATAGTAAGTATGACTGTGATAAACCCATCATCTGATTTACAGTCTGGTGGTCCAGAGACTGCAGTGAAAGTGTATCTGACAGTTTAGGTGGTCATTTGTCGTTCGACCGGCAGTCGTCGGCATCTTTCCGCTCTTGTCACAGGAGACGCCTTCCTTTTTCTGACATACTAAGGTATTGGAGCCTTACGAACGAGACCTTAAGGTAAACTGCAGCTGATGGTTAAGTAGATATAATTATAAGTCCTTGGTTCGATGCGTTAAAATAAAAGTATCTCTGAAAGTTAGATGGTCATAACAGCAAGAGAAGAAATTTACATTCTTGGATGCGTCCACGTTCAGTTTTGTGGTATTGCAGACAAATGCAACATCACACATGCTTATGGGACTGTGTGTTTGACCAATCCTTGTTTTACTCTCAGAGATAAATAACCGTCAGTTGTAAATGCATATCGTGCGCTGTGTTACATTCTGAATGTGTGCATTGTCATAGTGCGTTTAAACATGCCTTATAAACAGGCTGAAATCAAAGGTCGCAATTCGGGTATTGTGTCTGTCACGAGTTTCTCATAGTTCTGTTCTGGGGCTGCGGCGTTCAGCTACATTCTGAACTCTTTGGTCATACTGTACTCCTTACCATGGCCCGATGGCCGGAAATACTTCAAGCTGAGCCTTGTGATCTATGCAGGCCCATCTCGTCTGCATTTGGCGGTCCATGGCAGTTACCGCCCTTGACTGAAAAGCGGCGACGTCATTTCAGATTATAAAACCGCAGCAAAGCCGGCCTACTGCAACACGGATCACGTAGGCACGTTGATGAATAGTCATTGAGGATTACTCTCGCGTAGATTGGCATTCTCGCGGCTGAAATATTTTAGCTTGGCGTTCGTGTACCAGGGAAAACGCCCCGTAGAACTACTGTTGATGTCTGTCGTCCACGTTGTTAGACCATCTCCTGGCGACAACATGCTCTGCCATGTGCGGCCCGTGGTGACTCCGGTGACCCCGGAGACCTGACCCCCACCACTTTCGCGAGCGCCGGCTGGGCTGGGCGAAGTCGTCTCGCGCCAGCGGCTCGGCCGCCTGCCCGCCGCCCGAGTCTCGCGCGAGGGCGGTGGCTGCGGCATGGTAGGACTGTCGCCCGTCCCGCCAGCGCCTGGTCGGGTCTCCCTATCCGATCTAATCATGACGGCTTTTGTAAGGTTGCGGTCCACCGCGCAGCCATGCTCTCAGGACACACCAGTGGGTTGGCTCAGAACTCAGAGCTCATGGCTCAGGGTTCAAAGCTCAAAGCTCAAGGTTCAGAGCGCAGTGCTCAGAGCTTGACAGGAAGTACCAAATCGTCCAACGCTGAGGTGTCCAACGTCTTTGTGGAATTGTGTCAAACACAGGGTAAGATTTCCGGAAGATGACGCTTAGTTTTGATATTACGAATTTTACAACGAACTTTTGACATTGATGCTAATCATTGTGTGTTGATCCTAACAGTAACTGTGGCGGTCTCGACTACCCCTGCCGCTATGCCAATGTAACGAACGCGACCTTACCTGCAAGCTTGGGCGCCATCGCTGCCCCCGCATCGCTCAGGAGCATCAAGTTAGATGAGGTCAAGACTGTCCCAGTGACTGCGAACCACACCGCCCTGACGTGCGGGCGCCACAGCTACCCCGTGACATACGTGGCGATATCCACGACACATGGCTCCCCTGGGCTCTGGGCTAACTCCCTCGGCGATGCTACACTTGAAGCTGCAGCTATGAAGCCTGCTGCGCCCGTTGAACTGAAGATCATCATGGCCTACGCTACCCCGCCGTGTGCGGCAGCAAGGCCGCTGTGGCTGTGAAGGCTGCCTGGCCGTGACTGAGGCTGCCCCGGCTGTGGCTGTGGCTGCCTCGGCTGTGACTGTGAAGACTGCCCCGCCTGTGGCTGTGGCCGCCCCGCTGTCACCTACACCACCACCGCCCCTGCCATCGTCCGCCAGCAGGTCGAGATTCCCATCGGCTAGGCGGTCCAGTACGTCGACCAGCAGGTCATCACCGCCCACACCACGAGCATCCAGGAGCCGGCCATTGCTGTCCCGGCCATCGCTGCCCCCAGGACCCTGATCAGCAAGATCGTCACCAACCCGGCCACCATCAGCGTGCAGAAGTACGCTGCTGAGGACAAGATCATCCATCACGCGTCTCAGCCGTGCGATATGCCCTGTGATGTACCCGAACCGTACACACATGCGCACCTGTTTACCCACCCTCGTGCACATGGCGGTGACCCACGTGAAGGTGATGAAGCGCGACTACGACCTACACACGGCACCTGTCCGTGCGTGGTGATTTCACTGACCGCAGGTCGGCGCAGTGCCTCGACGTACTGGCTTTGATTCAGCGTGGGTGGAACGTCGGGCGTCGGTCAACGTTCGCTCACAGTCACGTTGTGGTCATCTTCAACGCGCCATCGTCACCATCGTCTTATTCCTATTTTCATGGCAACTGATGTCGCGCAGATGACAACAACATGTGACTGAATCGGTAGCCTAGGCGCAGCAGGGGCTGGACAACCAATGCATAGAAGTGTCGTAGACATCTGTGATAGAAGTCTTCGAATATCTTCTCGTTCCTTGTGGCCTGTTATCGACTGCAACCACGAGCCGCAGCTGGGTCGTTAGTGACCAGGACGAAGCTATGTGTAGTGACCCCACGTCGCATACATTAGTCCCCTGGGTGTTTTCTTTCAGTGGTCTTGGCGTGGTCGACACGTGTCGTCCGGTGTCCGTAAAGGAATGCGGAAACGCGAGTGGCAACCACTTACTTTCGTGGAGTGCAGAGCAGCTTGAGCTGTGGACGTGACGACGTGCGCATGCAGCGAAACGGCTCGACCTTTCGGCCCGGCGCCATTAATATCAGGGCTCCCGATGAGGGCCGATGCCCGAGACATAGAGTCGTTTATAACACAATAATGACTATTATATAACAAACGACTCACCGGCTACATGGCTGGGTGGCCGTGATGCATTGCCAAGATGCCGGCAAACGGGCAGCGTTAATAATTCAGTCGGCAATCACTGCTGCCACGGTGAAATGTATATGGCATGTGTGAATCAGTCACAGCTGAGAATCCCGCCTGATAAGCCCAGGCGAAAGTTGCAACCCGCATTTTCATGTTCATAAACCATGCTATTTCAGGGTCTCGAGGTGTGAGCTATGAGTGCGTCTCACAAAGACGCTATCAACCATCGTATCTCACGCCGACAAAACAGTCTGCCAGGGCGTAAGCCGTCCGTTTGGAAGTTTTCTTCTTTCAGGGCAGGAATCTAACGTAGTGGTGTTTCTTGCTGCTTACATTCTGTATTTTATTGCTGAATAAATAAGCCTGGTTTTGAGATCGTGACTTGCACCCCATGGTGTGACATCATCATGCACCTTGGTTAAAGCGTCATCACATCACGCACATCCATTTGATCGATTTTTAAAATGCTCTCAGATGCAGAGCATGACATTGCAATAGGAATGACAGTTTGTATTCGCACTATAGTGCGCTCTGACCACATGAAGCCGACTTTCAGCGCGTAGGTCGGTTACTTTTGCGTGTAAGTAATTCAAACTTGTCCTGTACAGGCTCTGAGTCACCACGCACCAATGGGACGCACGAGTGTATTAGGAGACAGCTGATCTTTTTAAAGTTTTTCCGCATGTTGTTTTCATTTACTTTCAGTCATCTTTACGTTCTGGGCCCCACTTCCTGGTGTGATGTCTATATTTCCAGTCCCCGTTCCATAATCAATACCATTTAACAACACGGCAGCGCGGCGCGATCTTCCACATCCGGTGAACGCGATCCAGTCGTCCTAGATTGCGCTCACGTAATTTCTGCATAATTCTATGAATCCAAGGCACGAATGATTACCAGCCAGCCTATAGCCGTCACGCCGCCGCAGCGCACGCCAGTCACGCTGGCAGCATTGCGGCATTAATTTGTTCAGGCGTCAACGCCCCCAGCCGTCAGTCCCTAGTGTTTCCATGAGAGGCGGCTCCTGCGCCCCAGGAGGTGTTTGCGTGGGCTCGGTGCCGAGAGCCCGACACTCCGCTGGCGGCTCGCGGCAGCAGCGGTCGTTGACTCCGTCTCGAACGCGTCGTTGACCCGCCTCGGACGGTCGTCGTCTGAGAATTCAGGGCCCTGCCGGGACGCGGCCATGATGAATCTAGACGAGCCCGCGCCATCCGGGCGGCCCTCCGTCCACATCGACCACCCGGAGCCGGCGGCGGTTCCGGACGTGACGGCGGTCATCATGTCGCGCCCCAGCTGGTCACGAGAGCCGCGCCAGCAACTCGCGGGTGTCGGATTGAGCATTGGATGTCGTGGTGCGCTGGCTCCTCAGGGCACATCCAGATGAAAGCTCTAGCAGGCAAGAAACTGCTGCCAGGGTCGGATCCTATAGGAACGTCCAGGTCATGATCCTGCCCTCTCGTTCAAATGAGCCACGCTGGGTAAAATATGTCATATTGCTCGACTTGCAAGAATGTTTCAGCACCTTTAACTCGGAAAGGTTTGTGTTAGAGCACCCATTTAGGCATCGGAAAGCGAAATCGTATGTTTGGTTTATTAAGGCACTTTTGGGGGATGTTAGCGCTCTCCCATTCAGGGGTTGCGGCCCAATAGCGGCGTTATGGATCCGCCCTTGACCACTATTATGATGCTTTATTTGGTGCGAAGAACACATTTCTGTACAATGCATGTCATGTTCACGACATGTCACGCATCAGCTGCGCATTTGCTCGCGGCGGCAGTGGTGCTACGTGGTGTTATATGGATGCAAATAAATATTCACACAAATTCAAACGAACTTGTCACAGCCAGGAAGTTTACATACGTGCCGCGTGCAAAAAAAAATAAGTTTAATCGTCGTTTTTCCGTCCCGATGGCTCAGTTGGCTGGGGCGCCTGCCTTCCGATCTACCCAAGCGTGGCGGGGTGAGATAGAGTCGCTTTAGGCGCTCGCTGTTTGCCCCTGACAGATGTGGCTTGTGGACAGTTGCAGCGGTCGCGCTAAAGGTCAGGTGACATCAGAGGGCAGGACGGACTGTGCTGAGCATTGCGGCACGTTAAACTTTCGCCACTAAATTCTGTCGTTAACCTGGATTTGCGCGATTGGATGGCAGGGGTCAGGGCTAAAACAAGTACTTAGCTTTTGCTTTGTACTTAGTACTAGTAGCTATGCTTAGCGTGGGCTCTGATCCCAGGAATCCATCCATTCCAAAAGTTGGAATAATTTTTCAAAACACAATTGGTACATGAAACAAAAGGTGATGGACAGCATATGTACTACAGATCACCAACATACCAAAGTGACATAAAAGTTTTTTGTGTGCGGATATGTCACCTGAATCCTGGAGGGAATTGAACGGCGTGTTCCACATCTGAAGATATTGAGGCAATCAGTTGGTATGATGGAGAACCTCACTTGTAACCATAGGTAGGTCTCTAAGTGCAAAAGACTGTTCTAAATAACACAATTTCACCTTTCAATATGCATGCTCCCCAATGTGTCATATATTGATTACGTCATGGAAGGTTTTTATGGCGCTAGATTCGCTATCAGACTAACGGCGTCAGAATGATCACTGTAGCGAACAGACTCACATGTCATTGTTTCTATAGCCTTGCTTTTAGTATTTCAACTCTCCGCTAAGCGCCTTGTTTTGCTTGTGGAATAAACCGTCGGTCGTCACGTGCCAAGGCGTTGACCCTTTCCCTTGGTGCTCTTTTATATTTTTCCGTGATGATATATTTGTTACTTCTATCTGCATTCTCGGTTGCGGAGATATTATTAAGCTATTCGATTTCCAGCCTCGTGTCTGTCATAACTGGCAGAACTGCCCAAATGCCTGAAGCATGCATCACAAAACTCTGTTCGTGATCCGGAGACTCGCATTTAACGCATGACTTGGGCGATAACGAACCGTTCGTTGATGCAACGATTCGTACTGACACACTCCAGACACAGTACGGCAATGGTCATATTTGTTTGGCCTTGAGCACAAGGACATTTTGGAGGCGGAAGTCGTGTGACGTTACTTTGACGTTGTATGTCGAAGGGCGACCTTCAGTTAGGTCACTTGAAATAGTCTGCTGAAGCCCGCGTCCGCCTCGCTCAGAAACAAGGGCATTTGAAGCCTTAAAAAATGTCAACTGTAAACTGAAGTAAATGATCTTTGTCTATATGTGATCAGTGAACGATTACGGGTGTATATGGTGTGACGACATGTTCGCAATATACGAAATTGTTGTGTGATAATCTGTTGGAAGGCTTGCTGTAAGTACATTATATATATATATATATATATATATATATATATATATATATATATATTATAAATGCAGAACTGAGATTGATAAAGCTTCAGGAACAACGTTTGGAATGAAGTACATTAACCTTCTTTACACTATACCGTACTATGAGTTAAAAGATTCCATATTAAGTTAATTGCTATCAATACGCCAGGAGGTGGGGGGTAAGCAATACTGCAGTGCTAAACAACGATGTTAAACTCACACAGTGATGCGAATCTATACAGGCACTGACATTTAAAGAGGTAAAAAAAATTCATCCAAGCTCTCAGCATCCCGTATGCAGTTCAACGTTAAAGTCTGAGATTAAAAAAAGCACAGGAGGCAGCAGCGCCAAAAACACAAGAGACGAAAGCAGGAAGTTTACAAAGTCGGGCTCAGAGTATACTACAGGAACTTTACTTAACGCGATCATCAGCCATCACGCTCATTGTCTGAATCTCAATAACGTGCACAATCCAAATTTTTTGTTCAAACCAAATCGTATGAGGAGGTTTGTGCGTTCAGCCTAGGGCTAAGATTAAACATGTGCAGCCATTCTACAGTGTTGAGTTTTGTATTGTTATAAGCTGTTGCTAAAATTGATGCTTCTAAATTGGTGTTTTTGCGCTAGCTCCATTGATGTGTGTCGAGCTATGCCGTGTATGTGCCGGGTCGACCTACCAACAACGAGCCGCCTGCGTATAGAAATGCCAACTCATCCTAATGAAAAAAACTAGGAGCTGAAGGCCTTCTTTTCTTAAATTATATTACAAGGTTGGAATGTTACTTGTAAACCCCACGCCTGGGGTTACGTTTTTATGCCTCTGGAAGGTGCAGATAGCACTCTGCAGAATAAAGTGTAACTTGGAAAGTTGACTCCTTCATGCGAGGAGCTCTCAATAACGCAGCGTGAAGTCATATCCCACACCGCCGTCTTTCAAAACTGGCGAGAATTGTCAAATCTGCGCCAAAAGCATACTGGAATAACTTAAGCTATTGAAAAAGCATCAGAACTCGCACGTCCGCTGCAGCATGGGAAATAGCACGTAACGATGTTTCGAGCGAAGCACACTTCGTTTCCGCACATCTGCACGTAACCCGGACATGTCATGCCTGGCTGATTCCCATACAAGGTACAGGGGCTACAGCCCTCTGCTCTAATAATGCGCAAATGGTTGTCGCGGTTCTTTAAACGAATTAACAGCGCAGGCTCCATCGGATGTTTGAGCCATTCGCTGACCTTCACGTGAACAGATTAACTGAGACAACTAGTTCCCAGGTCCTGTTGGTGTCCCCACGCAGCATGACTAACTTACCGCTGCGGCGGGCCCGTGACCTGCCAGATCCGCGTGCCTGGGGGTTGACCCCGCGCCGCCCGCCGGCAGGACGACCCGGACTCGGCGGCCGAGGAGCGCTCGCTGCTCGGCCGCACGCCGTCGCTGACCTCGTCTGGCTGCAGCTCGTCGTCGTCGCGTGACATGAAGGCCGACCTGTACAGCCAGATCGAGCGGCGCCGGTCAGCCGGCGGCGCGCGGCCGGCGCGCCCGCTCTCGGCCGCCGCCGGCGCGCCGGTGCCCTTCTGGCCGGGCGCGCCGCCGCCGCCAGCGCCGGTCGCCATCCGCGGCCATGGCCTCCAGCCGCACCTGTACGAGCTGGACGAGCAGCCGGCGCGCCACGGCGAGCTTGGCCGGCTTCAGTTCAGCTTGGCGTACCGGCCGCAGCCGGGCGCGCTGCTCGTGCGCGTGCTGGAGGCGCGCGACCTGCTGGCGCCGGCGCTGCGCGACAGCGCCGACCTGGCGCACAGCAACCCGTACGTGCGCGTGGCGCTCGTGCCCGGGCCGCGCCGCTGTCAGCAGACGCGCGTGCGCCGGCGCACGCAGAACCCGCGCTTCGACGAGACGTTCACGTTCGACGTCAGCTTCGGCGAGCTGCAGCGTCTGCAGCTGCATCTGCTGGTGAAGGACTTCGACAAGTTCTCGCGCCAGTGCGTCATCGGTGAGGTCACGCTGCCGCTGACGCAGGTGCACGTCATCGGCGGCCAGCTCATCTGGCAGCCGCTGCTGCCCTGCCTGCAGGTACGGCTGCCCAGAGCTCACCGGAGCCAAGCACACCGTCGGAGGCCGCGCTTTGGGATCTGTGAGACCCGCGGGGTATGGATTTCCGCTCACGGTAGATTCACAACAGGTCAAAAAATATACATGCATGGATGAATGATTACTTGTAAATCGATTGAAATGTTGGTTTTGGAGTAGAAATTGCCCTATCTAACTAACGTTTCCAGGTGGTTGCAAACCAGGTTGTGAGGTGCAGCGGCTGTTCTGGTGATCCAGGACTTTGGGTATGCAGGGACCGGGATCAGTATGCGGCGGCGGAGACATGCGCTGCGGTGCAAACGATGCTTTAAACTCACCACCCTTTTAGTGATGACGCCCACTTAAGGCTGTCGTGGGAATGGGGCAATTTAATCGGCTTCGAACTGAAAAATGCAAGCTTCTCACTGGAAGCTTAGTGTTCTAACGCTAGGGTTTTAAGGCTAGGACTTCGTATTCGAACAAGTTGTGCCGCCCCACAATATCGAACGCTACCACGCCAATCCACGGCGATTTCCGTCCGTTGGCTTCATTTCTGTAGCCGGTAACAGGCTTGTTTTCCTGCAACAGCCGATGAGATTACGCAATAAAACAGCTGCGGCCGAGTTGCTGCTCTCGATGGAGGTTAATTTACGGCATGTGTATCATTTCTAGAACTTTCCTAGGTTTACAGCAATCTCACCGCTACACTCATGACTTTATGTCATCGGATGGGATGACAAGTAATTACGAATTGAAGAGAGCAATATAAAATTCACGCAACACTTTCGGAGCATATAAGATATTTTCATAAAGCGACAACATACGCTGCTCTTTTTGGCTCTGTTTCGTAATGAACGTCGCCGGTATGTAGTGCTCTCGTGCTACTCTCGCTGCGCTCTACTGTCCCTTCCTGTCCCGCTATTTTAGGTGAAGGAGCGCAAACAGCTTCACTCTGGCGGCTTTTTCGTCACAGATAAACATTAACACCGCCCTTTGAAATACCTGTGTCATAACACTTCAAGAGAAAGTCC